>NC_056735.1:51429101-51481601 GCF_019279795.1 Protopterus annectens
CACCTTGTGTCTGCATGTGGGGTATGATGCTCCCAACCACAGTCACTCCCAGTATAACTCCCATTGGCATACTGACAGATGTCAGACACGTTCACAGGCCCTAGCCCATAGAACCTCTGGATATCCCCTGTGGTGCATGTAGTATCTGTGCATTACTGCAGTGTGACAAACTAAGTAGTTAGGAAGTGTATTTGTGGGTCTGGCAAAGTGTGTCAATGTGAGTCCATTAGAGAGTGTGGTTGTGTTGACAATGACATCCGTTCATGTGGACAGCCATGTGTGCTACACCTAATGTATGTCTATTATATCTCTGTTGCAGATGTCACTCTCCAGCACACATATATGTTCTTACAGCACATCAACATGTCATCTTTGTGGCACATGGAGTAATTGCATGCACTTGTAATAATAATGACTAGTCAGTTAGGGTTTGAACCCCTGTACTGGTAGGTGTGTGACAGATGATGCTTAAGTTTTAGTTTCCAAGCCCTTCTCAGATGTACTTTGCCTCTGTCTGTCCCTCCCACACACTCTCTGGTGGATGTGGAGATGTACACCTGCTCAGCAGCAGCTTGTGTTTTGTAAGTTATGGTCATGATCAGTTGATGGCCTACCTTGCATTCCTCCTCTAGCTGATTGCATGTGGAATAGCTGTGATGATATTCCCATAGCCAATCGCATGGAAACAGTACAATATCTAGGAACATCATGTTGGTGTTTTCCCATGACAGCCACAGTGAGTGGTACCTGGATCTGGTGTTTGGTAAACAGCATCACAGATGATATCTGGATGTTCCTAAAACAACATACACAGTGGGAAATAGCCTAAAGGCAGGAGGGTGATATGCCAGACATGACTACATCATGTAAGTGTAGCTATGCTTCATTGAGACTACTGCCTGTTTAACAAGTTGTGTGTGATAACGGCTATTCTGTATGTTTTAAAACTGACAAGACAGTGCTCTGCCTGTGAGGGAACCCCCATCTGTAGGGCCATCTGTGGACTGGTCAGTGTGTGGAATCATTTGTTTCCTGTGTTACTCATTGAACACACATATGTAAACAGCAGGAGCATAGTGTGAAGAGTGCAGCCAGTACATGGTGATAGTAATGAGTTACTGACATTGCATCCCTGACTGGACATATGTCACATGAAACCGTGGTGACAGACACTGTCTGGGGTTCTCAGTGACATGCCAATAATGGGCCACTGTTCCTAGCTGCAGTCACAAGTCTTCTACATGTTGTACAGATGTCATGCAGTATATATGCATGTGGTGTGCTCCCTCTGCAAATGTATATCATCTGTTTTATTGGGTTGATGGTCATATCTATGCATGCTGTTATAAGTAATCCTGAATGCTGTTGACTATAACTAAGCCATATCTGTGTTTAAACTGCAACACCATAGGCTGTATGGGTTTGGAGGTTCTGGCAGAACTTCCTGTCCCACTTCAGCTGACCATGGCACTGAGCACCAGCACATTTGGGGCCCAGCCTTGGACCTCCACCTCGGTTGGCTCTGCACCACCTCCTGGTGGAACTGCCACTGAGGATGGGGCTTGTCCCCACTGGGAGCAGGTCCAGACAGGAACATGTCCGCTGTCGTACAGTCCCGGACATGGTGCATAGGGTGCTCAATAGGGGGTTTTGAGGCCAGATACACCAACTCGAGGGTAGAATGTCACATTTACAGGGTGAACCTGCCCTTCCTAGACAGCACCCAGCACTGCCACCTTTGCGGCTGTTTTGGTGCAGTTGTGGTTGCCCATGGCTGGGGACCTCTGTCCCACTGTTTCCATCTAGGGGCTCATGGACTTGCAACTGCTGAATACCCCTCCCCGTCCGAGGTGTATCCCCCCACATGTTTCATATACCGACCCTGTATGCTGTCTTATCTGTCATCCTACCCAACCTATCCTCCACAAGCATACCTATTCTCCTTCCCTCACATATCACTCTCACCATATGGAAAAAAAAGGCCAATCAGTTCCTAGAACAACATTTGCCCCATACGTAGCTGTCCATTTCACACACATGCCCACTGGACACATGTAACCCTTTTAATGTGCATCACAACATAATCCAGTTGTCCTCACCCCTGTCTCTCAGGCACACGATCCTGGTATGCACATGACTCCTAAAGGTTCCAGGTACACATGATGCAGACGACCCCATTGTACACACAACACTACCGGTCCCTCTCTGGTTACCCCATTTACCTTCTTCATGATGATGATGATGTCGCACACAGCATCTTGCAAGACTACTGTTCTCACATAATGATTGGACAGGAACTGTTGTGTTAATGTAAATAAAATGCACAGAGTGATGTATTTGGCCAATGTACAAATGTTTGCGTGTATTAATGACACATCTGTCTAAGGGAGTCTTGATATTACATAGGACAGCACCCCCACATAATACAGGCATTGCTGATGTTTCCCTTTTCATTCCTTTGTAATACTTTGTTGTCACATGGGATGTTCTTGATATATCTATATATATGTATGTATGTATCTATATCTGGACATAAACACTCACACATACATCTAAGTGAAGGAATACATTTCTTATACTGTTGAATGACTGCACTGGATGATATGTTTGTGATAAGATCTGATGTCTGTATATCTGCTATGGCTTAATGGTAAATCACAATAGCTGTGTGTGCAGTGTCCTGGTTTCGAACCTTGCAGAGGCCATTTATTTTGTTGCTGGGCAAAACAAGACCGTTGGATAGGGAGTGATTAAGGCACATTAAAGCAGTTGTGGGCAGGTGTGCGTGAGTTTGCACAGAGCTAAGCAATGTTAACCTCCGGTTACAGTTTCTTACACTCAGTTAGCCTCTACATTGCTTCACCAGTGTAATACTCGCATATTGGCGGCCAAACAAGCTTACACCCACTTGCTCCCGCACTTGCAAATGCACTGCATTTGGTTTTTGCATCTGACACTCACACCCCTGGGTTGGAGTGAGGACTACGATATTACCTTGTGATGCCTATTACATCGGATTACATGCTTACAGTATCGGGAATGGCTGCCCATTAGGCAAAAGCATGCCGTTCGACTGTACGGAATCCGCAGCCTTTCCAGAGTTTGATTCATAATATTGCTGTGTTCCTCTTACAATCTGCACTTGTCTGGCTAATACATGGGAACTGACACTCTTCAATACAAACAAGTAATTGGGTTTTGGAACCCACATCCTTCAGCCAAGTCATGCTACTGCATACCTAATATTCTATCATCTTTCTAAGGTTGTCAGTGGAATATGTGCTTTTTGTCCCTCTCAGACCTCTCAAACGATTGGGGAAAAATACCAGTTGAATCAGGGACACGTCATAACAGCATCAGGGACACATTTAAATTTCTGGTGCTATTAACTTGACACATTGACAGACTCAGAGCATATGAATTCATACACATTTTCTGAGGTAAATGATGTTTATACGTCTTAATTGTTGTCATTATTCATTACATGTAATTCAACACCTTTCCTCCAAAAGTCACTAGTTTCAGGAGGGATTAAGTGGGACAGAGTTAGAAATTGAGTCAAAATCAGGCACATCCCTGGAATTCAGGGACAGTTCAGAGGTATGGTCCCTATTTGTTCCCCTAATGGTTTATGTTGTGTCCAGTGGATTTGCTCTTAGGGTTTGAGAGGTATGGGCATCAGCTATTCTCATTTCGGAATATTACTTACATCCCTGGGGCAGTCCTAATATGACTGTGCCAGCCAACTCCTGCACGCCTAGGCCCATAATTGCATACCCATAGTTCCCCCACCTGCCACTTCTCTACAGAACTCATCCTTACTGTTGGTGCTGGTTGGATATAAACACACCACTACACACTGCCCACTCTCCCCGTGTCGGGACATATGTGTTATGTTGTGTCAACCCATGGGTTATCAGGCTTGCACAACCTACTGGTCCGTGTACATCTGCAGCCTGGTTTGATGAATCATTACCGGGACTGCCTCCGATGATCATTACCTTTTGGGTGTCCCACAAGGGACATCAATATCTATATTTCAAGATTAGACCTGGCAGGTCTCTCCCAATGGCAGTATCCTGCTGGTGGTCTGGGAAGCGGTGGTGTGTTTACTTATATTGTGTGTCTGTATGTCTCACCGGCCTAGCTGGGGGTGGGGGGCTTGATGCTATGTGTTACATGTTTGTTTATTGGACCCCTCACCCCTGTATGCATGGACTGTGAACATATGTAACTCGTAACTGCTGTATCATATCCTAGCTATATACATGTGTATATTTACAGTCATATATATATATATATATATATATATATATATATATATATATATATACATTACTATATACAGATATATCTGTATATGTATGCATACATGTATATATTTATATATTGCTGTCTATATATATATATATATATATATATATATATATATATATATATATATATATATATATATATATATATATATATATATATATATATATATATATATATATATATATATATATATATAGCTAACAACATATCGGTCTATGGATGACTGCATATGTATATATTTATATGTGGGTATGTATATTCCGTCTCTGTATGTATACATTTGTACTACGGAGAGGGAGAGGCTTATCTCTGTGTTGCTGTGGGTAGATATACACACACATACCTCTACATATATACATCTACATCTGGTTATTCCGTTCCTTGCCATATAGATTACACTTTGCTACAGTGGGACTCGTAGTGGGTGTGGCTGCTCGTTGGGTGATGCCCCTGCCTGAACACATTTGCTTACATCCCTGGGGCTGTCCATATAGGCCCACATCAGACAACACCTGCACACCTAAACCCATAAGTAGCTACCCATAGTTCCCCCACCCACACCTCCTCTACAGCACCCTTCCTTAGGTCCTGATCGGTTCTGAACACACCACTACACACTGCCCACTCTCAACTTCACGGGACCCATGTCATACAATTGTCTCGACCCATGGGTCATCAGGCTTTCCCACCCTTTTATTCCTGGTATGTATACACCCCAGCAAGAATGGTCAGTGTATCACCTTCTTTTGGTTTTGGCAATTTTTGGGGTGTACCACAAGGGATGCACCTGTCTGTGTTCCAAGATTAGATTTCATGGGTGCACTGCATACCCCCCCGGTTGTATCCTACCTGTGGTCTGGGGAGCAGTGGACTATTTACATTGTTTGCGGGTTTGTGTGTATGTTACTAGTGTCTGGCTGGGGAGAGGGTGGAAGGTCATGGTAAGTGTTTCATGTTTCTTGCTTGGGCCCCTCACTTCCACTGGCATAGCCTGTGAACATATGTCATTCTTGTGTGCTGTTTCCTATCATAGCTGTATATCTATGTATATCTACGCACACACACACACACACACACACACACACACACATATATATATATATATATCTATATATATATATAGATATATATATATATATATATATATATATATATATATATATATATCTATATATATATATATATATATATATATATATATATATATATATATAGATATATATATATATATATATATATATATATATATATATATATATATATATATATATATATATATATATATATATATATATATATATATATATATATATATATATATATATATATATATCTATATATATATATATATATATATATATATATATATATATGTCTATATATATATATGTGTGTGTGTGTATGTATATATATATATATATATATATATATATATATATATATATATATATATATATATATATATATATATATATATATATATATATATATATATATATATATTTATATATATGTCTGTAAAGCAATGCAGACCCCGTGCATACACACTTACACATGGTTACTCATGTTTATATATGCTTAAACCTGCTTACTAGTGCCTTATTCATTATGACACTGACACTTCACTCCAGTTATCTTTTAATTGATATTTTGCAGGTTATACAGTGGACAGATGTCGCAATATGTTCATGTATGGCTTACCAATGGTAAATGGTATGTGATGCAGTGGGATTCGGTACAGAAATGTCTGTTTGTTAGGCGGCTGCTCTAACCAATACACTATTGCTGTGCTGCTTCATTTGCATATATACCCATATACCCATGGCTCCTGGTTCCCCAAACACACACCCCAATGCCTCCCTAACACTGCTGTCATCCATTGTCCAGTTGGATTCGCGGTGTATCCACACCACTACACATTGGCCACTCCCTACTCCTGTAGACCCATTCCATCAGTTGACTCACTCCACGTATCCTCAGAACTCCCAAACTTTTAGTCCACAAACATTGGTGACATGAGTGACCAAAAGGATACTATTCGCAATTTTTGGGTTGTCCCACATGGGACGCGCATGTGTTTATGTCAGGATTAGACTCTATACTTCATTAAATCCTTACTCTCGTTAACATGACACTACAATAAATTAATAAGTATAACTATGTGGTAACACACACATTACACATGGGAGCCTAATTATGTATGTGTTCGGCGTATTTCTTTTACAAATAGACCGGTTTAGTAATTGGCGTTGCTGTAGCAGGCAGATCACAGGAATGATTCCATGTGTAAGAAAGTCCTCACATTTAATTTTTTTCAGCACAACATTGACTTTGGACATTGTACACACTTCTGCATTTTAGCAGTTTCGTCCCTTCCCTCTTATGCACAAGCTATTATTCTATCTACTGTCGAGGTTTGTAAGGGCACAATAATGTTATTTATGTCTGCAAATGGAATGAATGTGTTACAGAGAATGTACTTCTACATATTGATGTGTGCATGTGTGTATGCATATATACTTATAACAAACTCACTGACCTCCATGGGGTGGTCCAATTAGAACCAGCCCATCCAACCCTGGCACGCCTGGCTCCATAATTTCATACCCATAGTTCCTCCACCCCACCCGAGTTCAACATGCACGCATACCATCCATTGTCCACTTGTTATCGCCGCCATGACACACCTCCACACATTGCCCTCTCCTGAGTGTTAGGGGCCCTATACGTATGTTGTCCCAACCCATGTATTCTCAGGCTGTCCCACCATTTAGTCCTTGAACATACCTGCCCTTGCTTGTGTAATGGTCGGATGGCCAAATAGCCTATCAATTTTTGGGTAGTCCCACCAGGGACTACCCTCTGTGTGTAAAGTAGACTTAGCAGAACAACAATGTTACTCCCACTGGTAATATCCTGCCTGTGGTGTGAGTAGCAGTGCTTTGCTCACTCCTGCCCAGCTTGATATGACATACGCTGACAGCGCTATATAATACTGGGGTTGCTGTTAATTCCCTTCTCATTCCTTTTGTATGCTTTATTGTTACGTCATTCTTTATTCATACATATGTATATATCAAACAACAACAAAGTACTCCCAACAGTTAATGCCTCACCACGGAAAATGAAGAAAATAGTAAGTCCAACGACAGCGCCACGTATGAGGCGACCACGCTCACTTGAATTATCCAGAATACTCAGAGGGGGTATAAAAGCAAAGATCTTTTATTCACATAAATCCAACAGGTTAGCGCTTTCACGTATTGCTTCCTCACACCTTGAAAATCCAAATGCTACAGTTGCACCCTTTAAATACTGCAACGGTCAAGGGTGAGGTTTTTTAGATAGGATGAGATATAATGAGTTTGTGCCCATGTCTCCCTTTTGAGTCCATGACATTTATGGATAGTGAAGTCTGTACATTTATGTTCTGTCTAGAAATTGTTTTGTAGGATGTATATATCCTTTGATTGCTCTGAAATTTTATATTTGTTATATATAGGTAGAATGGCTAATATGTGAGCTGATTCACTCTGAATGTTTTAGGCAGAATAGTTTTAATTTTGAATGTATGCTCAATGACAAGACGTGTAGTGTTTCATTTAAGGTTTTTATTATGTATTGTTATGTCTGTTATAATGACAGTTTTTTAGTGTCAATGTTCAGGGATAAAGTATGCATATTTATTGTTTTATATTGTGGTATCTGGTAGCAGGTAGAGAATGAAGTTGTTTCCCTTTAAATTAAGTGAAGGGCTTGCCCTTGACCGTTGCAGTATTTAAAGGGTGCAACTGTAGCATTTGAATTTTCAAGGTGTGAGGAAGCAATACGTGAAAGCGCTAACCTGTTGGATTTATATGAATAAAAGATCTTTGCTTTTATATGCTCTCTGAGTATTCTGGATAATTCAAGTGAGCCTGGTCGCCTCATACGTGGTGCTGTTGTTGGATTGAATATATATATATATATATATATATATATATATATTTATATATTTTATATCTGTACATACTTATATACATTTCCTATGCTGGGCACTGCTTAGACCCGCGCAAGTGCACTCAGACTTGCTTATTGGTACTTATATGTGTTTACTGTTGCTTATTTGTGCTTACACCTGCTTAATAGTGCCTTATTCATTATGACAGTGTCACTTTGCTTGAATCATATTTAAGTTAAATATTTCATGCGATACTCTTATGTCGGTTTTACAGCAAAACAACATTCATTCCACAAGGAAAATGATATGTGCTATTGTTGGGCTCGTACCGTGAATGCCTGTTCATTAGGCGGATGCTCTAAACACTACAGTATTGACATTTACTTTGATCCCGCATGTTTTTCTCTATTTAAATGAATTTGATGTGTAAGCTATGCTTGGCAGAGGGCAGCGACGTGCAAACACGCTGTGCTTTGCTTACACCTTTGATATTGCAGCAATTCAAATGTATAATAGGGACACAGGGAATCTAATTGTGAAAGTTCTAGGGACAGGGCTCAACATTCCATTATGTGCTTGTGTGTTTACTACTTCAATTTTATTTCACTGCTCGTGGACACTCTTGTATGCTTAGCATACATTTCGGTATCCACGGACACTGAATTACTGACCTACTATTAGAGGCGGGCTCTACTAGTAGGCATAGTAGGTTTTGCAACTGTCGAGGCATGTTTACACCTCCGTAGAGCACTTGTACACCCCCCCCTGCACTCGCACACGTTTCCTGTGCACGTCGAGGGTGTGGCGGCGTGCCCTCATACATATTCATATGGCACAGCTGCACCATCTGTAGTGTGGACACTCGGTGCAAAGCTAATACTGTCCTTACGCTGAGCTTCTTGAATCCCGGGGATAGTTGCATTTTTTTAGCAATCCTTTATTTTACATGTTTTGTTTTTCTCTCTCCTTTAATGCTGCAACATAACTCTGTTTCACTTCTTCTGCTGCCTGAATGCCTGTAATGAGCTGAGCATGTCCCTTTTCCCTTGTAGTTTCCTAAAGGCTTTCATTATCCTATGCTTCTCTCTGCTGTCCATTTTCCACTGCCTCTGTCTATATAAAATCACTTGTCACACTTGGTTCCTTTTCTTTTTTAGATCTTCATACTAGAGTTTGCATATTCTCTTCTGCATTATTTACAAATTTCACCTTCCATCTCAGCTCTCTTCAGCCTAATGTCCTTTGACATGGTTTGTTTCTTCCCCATTGTCTTTTAGGAAGGAGCTCTGTGGCCCAATCTACTGAAAAAGAAAGAAAAGTTACCCAGTGCCCTGGTCTGATTTCTCAGTTCTACACTGAAAAGAGGCCTCTGGCCTAGTGTTACCAGCCCTGTCAACAAAGAGTAAATAAATAAATGGGCAACCAAGTATACATAGTAAAGTGCCACAGGTAACATTACAGGTTTGAATATCAATAGGAGCACAGTAGATACCACAAATATACTATGCCATGAACAGTGGGGTATTCCAGTTTTATTCCAGACCAGAAAAAGGACAGACAGCATGTATACAGCTAGAGTGACTGCCACATTGTGTCGAACAGGAATAAACAGAGAGGCCAGGCAGGCATCATAGATTGCATTGACAGAGGACAGCTAGGGTTTCACATGTGACAGTGAGTGAATGTATGTTGATGTTTGTTTTACATGTGAGAAGGATCACTATAGGTGTACCTACAGCATATAGAAACACTATGTCTATTTAGGACATAAGGGATAGTGTTGGGATAGGCAGTCCTGGTAGTGGGCTGCTCTCCCACAGCTACAGTGTTGGTATGCAGCTACCTATATATTATGTATGGTCTATACGCATGTAGAAATTGCAGGTAAACATAGTAAAGGTTACTTTCTCTGCCTATAGACTGTTCCAAACCAAGGACTCACACATACAGTACATTGGAGAAAAGCATTTCACAACAGTTATGCAGAATACTGTCTACCTTCACAAGGCTGTGCCTTCTTTAAACTATGCTTCCATATTGGTGCTGCTGCACTTTTTTCCACACTTTGTTTGCTGTATAAAATATCAGGGTGTTTACTTCAACTACAAGTACTTTATAGTTTATACAGTATGTAAACAGGTGTTGCTAGGTTCCATATATTTCTGTGAATTACTATAGTAAAGCAAATAGCAGAACCTGCAGGTATGGTAGTGCAGGGCAAAGCCATGAACCATTCAAAAAATTATAGCCAGCACATCGAGGGTAAGATAAACCAGTGTTATCTTATATTTAATATAAGATCACATTGGTTTATCTCAGCCTCGATGTGCTGGCTATACTTTTTGAATCAATTACTATAGTGTGATGACACAAATGGGTGACGTGGTGTACAATTAGGTTCCTCTGCATATCAATGACATATTGTGTTCAAGGGTTCATATATGTGCCCTGCACATCGATACACACTGTACTTCCCTGCACATGGATACACAATGCACTTCACTGCAAATAGATAAACATTGCACGTCCATGCACATAGATACACACTGCAATTCCCTGCACATGGATACGCATTTCACTTCCCTGTACATTGATGCATATAAAACTTCCATGGACATGGATACAGATTACACTTCCCTGTACATGGATGCACATCGCACTTCCCTGCACATGGATGCACATTGCACTTCCCTGCACATGGATGTACATTGCGCTTCCATGCACATGGATACACATTTCTATTCCCTGCACATGGATGCACATTAAACTTCCATGCATATGGCTACACATTACACTTCCCTGTACAAGGATGCACATTGCACTTCCCTGTACATGGATGCATATTGTATTTCCATGTACATGGATACACATTGCACTTCCCTGCACATGGATACACATTGCACTTCCCTGCACAAGGATACACGTTATACTTCCCTGCACATAGATACACATTGCACTTCCCTGCATATGGATGCACATTACACTTTCCTGCACTTGGATAGACATAGTACTGCCCTGTACATGGATACACATTCTACTTCCCTCCACATGGATACACATTGCACTTCCCTGCACATGGATACACATTCCACTTCCCCGCACATGGATACACATTGTACTTCCCTACACATGGATACGCATTGCACTTCCCTGTACATGGATACACAATGCACTGCCCTGAACATGGATGCACCTTGCACTTCCCTGTACATGTATGCACTCTGCCCACCCCTGTACATGGATACGCATTGCACTTCCCTGTACATGGATGCACATTGTACTTCCCTGTACATGGATATACATTACATTGCCATGTACATGGATACACATTGCACTTCCCTGCACAGGGATACACATTACACTTCTCTGCAGACAAGATAAACATTACAATTCCCTGCACATGGATACAAACTGTACTTCCCTGCACATGGATGCACATTGCACTTCCCTTTGCATGGACACACATTGCACTTACCTGCACATGGATATTCATTACACTTCCCTGCACATGGATACACATTGTACTTCCCTGCACATGGATGCACATTACACTTCCCTGCACATGAATACACATTGTATTTCCCTGCACATGGATACACATTACAGTACTCTGTACATGGATGCACATTACACTTCCCTGCACATGGATACACATTGTACTTCCCTACACATGGATACACATTGCACTTCCCTGTACATGGCTGCACATTACACTTCCCTGCACATGGATATACATTACACTGCCATGTACATGGATACAGATTGCACTTCCCTGCACAGGGATACACATTACACTTCCCTGAAGACAAGATATGCATTACAATTCCCTGCACATGGATACAAACTGTACTTCCCTGCACATGGATAGACATTGCACTTCCCTGCACATGGATGCACATTACACTTCCCTTTGCATGGACACACATTGCACTTACCTGCACATGGATATTCATTACACTTCCCTGCACATGGATGCACATTGTACTTCCCTGCACATGGATACACATTGCACTTCCCTGTACATGGATCACATTGCACATCCATGTACATGGATACACAATGCACTGCCCTACGCAGGGATGCACCTTGCATTTCCCTGTACATGGATGTATGCTGCACTTCCTTGTACATGGATACACATTGCACTTCCCTGCACATGGATACACATTACACTTCCCTGCACATGGCTGCACATTACACTTCCATGCACATGGATACACATTGTACTTCCCTGCACATAGATATACATTACACTTCCCTGTACAAGGATGCACATTACACTTCCCTGCACATGAATACACATTGTACTACCCTGCACATGGCTACACATTGCACTTCCCTGTACATGGATGCACATTACACTTCCCTACACATGGATGCACATTGTACTACCCTGCACATGGATGCACATTACACTTCCCTGCACAAGGAGGCACATTACCCTTCCCTGCACATGGCTACACATTACACTTCCCTGCACATGGATACACATTGTACTTCCCTGCACAAAAATATGCATTACACTTCCCTGTACATGGATACACATTGCACTTCCTTGTACACAGATATACATTACACTTCCCTTTACATGGATACACATTATACTTACCTGCACATGGATGCACATTGTACTTTCCTTGCACATGGATGCACCTTACACTTCCCTGCACAAGGAGGCACAATACACTTCCCTGCACATGGATACACATTACACTTCCATGTACATGGATACACATTGCACTTCCTTGTACATGGATACACATTACACTTCCCTTTACTTGGATACACATTGTACTTTCCTGCACATGGATGCACATTGTACTTCCCTGCATATGCATGCACATTACACTTCCCTGCACAAGGAGGCATATTGGACTTCCCTGCACATGGATACATGCTGCACTTCCCTTTAAATCAAAGAACATTGTACTTCCCTGCACATGGATGTACATTACATTTCCTAGTACATGGATGCACATTACAATTCCCTGCACATGGATGAACATTACACTTCCCTGCACATGGATACACACTGCACTTCCCTGTACATGGATGCACATTGCACCTCACTGTACATGGATACACATTGCACTTCTGTGTACATGGATACACATTGCACTTCCCTGCACATGGATCTGCATTGTACTACCATGAACATGGATACACATTGCACTTCTCTGTACATGGATACACATTACACTTCCCTGCAGACAAGATACACATTACAATCCCCTGCACATGGATACACACTGTACTTCCCTGCACATGGATACACATTACACTTTCCATTGCATGGACATACATTCCACTTCCCTGCACATAGATATCCATTACACTTCCCTGCACATGGATACACATTGTACTTCCCTGCACATGGATACACATTGCACTTCCCTGTACATGGATCACATTGCACTTCCGTGTACATGGACGCACAATGCACTGTTCTGTGGAAGGATGCACCTTGCACTTCCCTGTACATGGATGCATGCTGCACTTCCTTGTACGTGGATGCACATTGCATTTCTGTGTACATGGATACACATTGCACTTCCCTGCACATGGATGCACATTGTACTTCCCTGCACATGGATACACATTACACTTCCCTGCACATGGATGCACATTACACTTCCCTGCACATGGTTGCACATTGTACTTCTTTGCACATGGATACACATTGCACTTCTCTGTACATGGATACACATTGCACTTCTCTGCACATGGATCTGTATTGTACTACCATGAACATGGATACACATTGCACTTCTCTGTACATGGATACACATTACACTTCCCTGCAGACAAGATACACATTACAATTCCCTGCACATGGATACACACTGTACTTCCCTGCACATGGATACACATTACACTTCCTGTTGCATGGACATACATTCCACTTCCCTGCACATGGATATCCATTACACTTCCCTGCACATGGATACACATTGTTCTTCCCTGCACATGGACACACATTGCACTTCCCTGTACATGGATCACATTGCACTTCCGTGTACATGGATACACAATGCACTGTTCTGCGGAGGGATGCACCTTGCATTTCCCTGTACATGGCTGCATGCTGCACTTCCTTGTATGTGGATGCACATTGCATTTCTGTGTACATGGATACACATTGCACTTCCCTGCACATGGATGCACATTGTACTTCCCTGCACATGGATACACATTACACTTCCCTGCACATGGATGCACATTACACTTCCCTGCACATGGTTGCACATTGTACTTCTCTGCACATGGATACACATTACACTTCCCTGTACATGGATGCACATTACACTTTGCTGCACATGGATACACATTGTACTTTCCTGCACATGGATGCACATTACACTTCAATGCACATGGATGCATATTGTACTTTCCTGCACATGGATGCACATTACACTTCAATGCACATGGATGCATATTGTACTTCTCTGCACATGGATGCACATTACACTTCCCTGCACAAGTAGGCACATTACGCTTCCTTGCACATGGATGTACATTACACTTCCCTGCACATGGAAGCACATTACACTTCTTTGCACATGGAAGGACATTGCAATTCACAGCAGACAGATGCACATTGCACTTCCCTGTACATGGATGCGCAGTGCACTTCACTGCACATGGGTACACATTGCACTTCACTGTACATGGATGCACATTGCACTTCCCTGCAGAAGGATGCACATTACACTTCCCTGCACACGGATGCACATTACACTTCACTGCACATGGATGCACATTACACTTCCCTGCACATGGATACACATTGCACTTTCCTGTACATGGATACACATTGCATTTCCAAGCAGATGGATGCACATTACATTTCCCTGTACATGGATGCACATTGTACTTCCCTGCAGACTGATGCACATGACAGTTCCCTGCATAAGGATGCACATTGCACTTCTCTGTACATGGATAAATATTGCACTTCCCAGCAAATGGATGCACATTACACTTCCCTGCACATGGATGTACATTACACTTCCCTGCACATGAATATACATTGCACTTCCCTGTACATGGATACACATTGGACTTCCCTGCAAAATGATGCACATTACACATCCATGCTCATGGATGCACATTGTACTTCCCTGCACATGGATACACATTGCACTTTCCTGCTGACAGATGCACATTACACTTTTCTGCACATGGATGCACATTGCACTTCCCTGTACATGGATGCACATTGAACTTCTTTGCAGATGGATGCACATTACGCTTCCCTGCACATGGATGCACATTACACTTCCCTGCATGTATACACATTACACTTCCCATTACATGGATACACATTGCACTTCCCTGTAAATGCATACACATTGCACTTCCCTGCAGACGGATGCACATTACACTTCCCTCCACATGGATACACATTGCACTTCCCTGTCATGGATGCACATTACACTTCCCTGCACATAGATAACCACTGTACATCCCTGTACATGGATGCACATTGAACTTCTCTGCAGATGGATGCACATTACACTTCCCTGCACAAGGAGGCAAATTACACTTTGCTGCACATGGATGCACACTGCACTTCCCTGCACATGGATACACATTGCAATTCCCTGCAGATGGATGCACATTACACTTCCCTGCACATGGATTCAAATTACACTTTGCTGCAAATGGATGCACATTGCACTTCCCTGCATATGGACACACAATGCAATTCCCTGTACATGGATACACATTGCACTTCCCTGAAGACGGATGCACATTACATTTCCCTGCACATGGATGCACATTCTACTTCCCTGCATATGGATACACATTGCATTTCCCTGCAGACGGTTGCACATTACACTTCCCTCCACATGGATACACATTGCACTTCCCTGTACATGGATGCACATTAGACTTCCCTGCACAAAGGTTAACATTGCACTTCCCTGTACATGGATGCACATTACACTTCCCTGCACATGTATACACATTGCACTTCCCTGTACATGGATGCACATTACACTTACCTGTACATAGATAAACATTGCACTTCCCTTTACATGGATGCACATTGAACTTCTCTGCAGATGGATGCACATTACACTTCCCCTCACAAGGATGCAAATTACACTTTGCTGCAAATGGATGCACAATGCACTTCCCAGCACATGGACACACATTGCAATTCCCAGCTAATGGATGCACATTACACTTCCCTGCACATGGATGCACATTACACTTCCCTGCATGGATACACATTCCACTTCCCATTACATGGATACACATTGCACTTCCCTGTACATGCATAAACATTGCACTTCCCTGCAGACAGATGCACATTACACTTCCCTGCACATGGATACACATTGCACTTCCCTGCACATGGATGCACATTACACTTCCCTGTACATGGATGCACATCGAACATCTCTGCAGATGGATGTACATTACAATTCCCTGCACAGGGAGGCAAATTACACTTTGCTGCACATGGATGCACATTGCACTTCCCTGCACATGGATACACATTGCAATTCCCTGCAGATGGATGCACGTTACACTTCCCTGCACAAGGATGCAAATTACACTTTGCTGCAAATGGATGTACATTGCACTTCCTTGCACATGGACACACATTGCAATTCCCTGCTGATGGATGCACATTACTCTTCCCTGCACATGGATGCGTATTACTCTTCCCTGCATGGATACACATTGCACTTCCCATTACATGGATACACATTGCACTTCCCTGTACATGCATACACATTGCATTTCCCTGCAAATGGATGCACATTACACTTCCCTGCACATGGATACACATTGCACTTCCCTGTACATGGTTTCCATATTGGTGCTGCTGCACTTTTTTCCACACTTTGTTTGCTGTATAAAATATCAGGGTGTTTACTTCAACTACAAGTACTTTATAGTTTATACAGTATGTATACAGGTGTTGCAAGGTTCCATATATTTCTGTGAATTACTATAGTAAAGCAAATAGCAGAACCTGCAGGTATGGCAGTGCAGGGCAAAGCCATGAACCATTCAAAAAATTATAGCCAGCACATCGAGGGTAAGATAAACCAGCGTTATCTTATATTTAATATAAGATCACATTGGTTTATCTCAGCCTTGATGTGCTGGCTATACTTTTTGAATCAATTACTATAGTGTGATGACAAAAATGGGTGACGTGGTGTACAATTAGGTTCCTCTGCATATCAATGACATATTGTGTTCAAGGGTTCATATATGTGCCCTGCACATCGATACACACTGTACTTCCCTGCACATGGATACACAATGCACTTCACTGCAAATGGATAAACATTGCACGTCCATGCACATAGATACACACTGCAATTCCCTGCACATGGATATGCATTTCACTTCCCTGTGCATTGATGCATATAAAACTTCCATGGACATGGATACAGATTACACTTCCCTGTACATGGATGCACATCACACTTCCCTGCACATGGATGCACATTGCACTTCCCTGTACATGGATGTACATTGCGCTTCCATGCACATGGATACACATTTCTATTCTCTGCACATGGATGCACATTAAACTTCCATGCATATGGCTACACATTACACTTCCCTGTACAAGGATGCACATTGCACTTCCCTGTACATGGATGCACATTGTATTTCCATGTACATGGATACACATTGCACTTCCCTGCACATGGATACACATTGCACTTCCCTGCACAAGGATACACGTTATACTTCCCTGCACATAGATACACATTGCACTTCCCTGCATATGGATGCACATTACACTTTCCTGCACTTGGATAGACATAGTACTGCCCTGTACATGGATACACATTCTACTTCCCTCCACATGGATACACATTGCACTTCCCTGCACATGGATACACATTCCACTTCCCCGCACATGGATACACATTGTACTTCCCTACACATGGATAGGCATTGCACTTCCCTGTACATGGATACACAATGCACTGCCCTGAACATGGATGCACCTTGCACTTCCCTGTACATGTATGCACTCTGCCCACCCCTGTACATGGATACGCATTGCACTTCCCTGTACATGGACTCACATTGCACTTTCCTGCACATGGATGCACATTGTACTTCCCTGCACAAGGATACACATTACACTTTCCTGTACATGGATATACATTACACTGCCATGTACATGGATACACATTGCACTTCCCTGCACAGGCATACACATTACACTTCCCTGCAGACAAGATAAACATTACATTTCCCTGCACATGGATACAAACTGTACTTCCCTGCACATGGATGCACATTGCACTTCCCTTTGCATGGACACACATTGCACTTACCTGCACATGGATATTCATTACACTTCCCTGCACATGGATACACATTGTACTTCCCTGCACATGGATGCACATTACACTTCCCTGCACATGAATACACATTGTATTTCCCTGCACATGGATACACATTACAGTACTCTGTACATGGATGCACATTACACTTCCCTGCACATGGATACACATTGTACTTCCCTACACATGGATACACATTGCACTTCCCTGTACATGGCTGCACATTACACTTCCCTGCACATGGTTATACATTACACTGTCATGTACATGGATACAGATTGCACTTCCCTGCACAGGGATACACATTACACTTCCCTGCAGACAAGATACGCATTACACTTCCCTTTGCATGGACACACATTGCACTTACCTGCACATGGATATTCATTACACTTCCCTGCACATGGATACACATTGTACTTCCCTGCACATGGATACACATTGCACTTCCCTGTACATGGATCACATTGCACATCCATGTACATGGATACACAATGCACTGCCCTACGCAGGGATGCACCTTGCATTTCCCTGTACATGGATGTATGCTGCACTTCCTTGTACATGGATACATATTGCACTTCAATGTACATGGATACACATTGCACTTCCCTGCACATGGATAAACATTACACTTCCCTCAACATGGATACACATTACACTTCCCTGCACATGGCTGCACATTACACTTCCATGCACATGGATACACATTGTACTCCCTGCACATAGATATACATTACACTTCCCTGTACAAGGATGCACATTACACTTCCCTGCACATGAATACACATTGTACTACCCTGCACATGGCTACACATTGCACTTCCCTGTACATGGATGCACATTACACTTCCCTACACATGGATGCACATTGTACTACCATGCACATGGATGCACATTACACTTCCCTGCACAAGGAGGCACATTTCCCTTCCCTGCACATGGCTACACATTACACTTCCCTGCACATGGATACACATTGTACTTCCCTGCACAAAAATATGCATTACACTTCCCTGTACATGGATACACATTGCACTTCCTTGTACACGGATATACATTACACTTCCCTTTACATGGATACAGATTATACTTACCTGCACATGGATGCACATTGTACTTTCCTTGCACATGGATGCACCTTACACTTCCCTGCACAAGGAGGCACAATACACTTCCCCTGCACATGGATACACATTGTACTTCCCTGCATATGCATGCACATTACACTTCCCTGCACAAGGAGGAATATTGGACTTCCCTGCATATGGATACACGCTGCACTTCCCTTTAAATCAAAGCACATTGTACTTCCCTGCACATGGATGTACATTACATTTCCTAGTACATGGATGCACATTACAATTCCCTGCACATGGATGAACATTACACTTCCCTGCACATGGATACACACTGCACTTCCCTGTACATGGATGCACATTACACTTCCCTTTACTTGGATACAGATTGTACTTCCCTGCACATGGATGCACATTGTACTTCCCTGCATATGCATGCACATTACACTTCCCTGCACAAGGAGGCATATTGGACTTCCCTGCACATGGATACACGCTGCACTTCCCTTTAAATCAAAGCACACTGTACTTCCCTGCACATGGATGCACATTACATTTCCTAGTACATGGATGCACATTACAATTCCCTGCACATGGATGAACATTACACTTCCCTGCACATGGATACACACTGCACTTCCCTGTACATGGATGCACATTGCACCTCACTGTACATGGATACACATTGCACTTCTGTGTACATGGATACACATTGCACTTCCCTGCACATGGATCTGCATTGTACTACCATGAACATGGATACACATTGCACTTCTCTGTACATGGATACACATTACACTTCCCTGCAGACAAGATACACATTACAATCCCCTGCACATGGATACACACTGTACTTCCCTGCACATGGATACACATTACACTTCCCGTTGCATGGACATACATTCCACTTCCCTGCACATGGATATCCATTACACTTCCCTGCACATGGATACACATTGTACTTCCCTGCACATGGACACACATTGCACTTCCCTGTACATGGATCACATTGCACTTCCGTGTACATGGATACACAATGCACTGTCTGCGGAGGGATGCACCTTGCATTTCCCTGTACATGGCTGCATGCTGCACTTCCTTGTACGTGGATGCACATTGCATTTCTGTGTACATGGATACACATTGCACTTCCCTGCACATGGATGCACATTGTACTTCCCTGCACATGGATACACATTACACTTCCCTGCACATGGATGCACATTACACTTCCCTGCACATGGTTGCACGTTGTACTTCGCTGCACATGGATACACATTACACTTCCCTGTAAATGGATGCACATTACACTTCCCTGCACATGGATACACATTGTTCTTCCCTGCACATGGATGCACATTACACTTCAATGCACATGGATGCATATTGTACTTCCCTGCACATGGATGCACATTACACTTCAATGCACATGGATGCATATTGTACTTCTCTGCACATGGATGCACATTACACTTCCCTGCACAAGTAGGCACATTACTCTTCCCTGCACATGGATACACATTACACTTCCCTGCACATGCATACACATTGTACTTCCCTGCACATGGATGCACATTACACTTCCCTGCACATGGAAGCACATTACACTTCTTTGCACATGGAAGGACATTGCAATTCACAGCAGACAGATGCACATTGCACTTCCCTGTACATGGATGTGCAGTGCACTTCACTGCACATGGATACACATTGCACTTCACTGTACATGGATGCACATTGCACTTCCCTGCAGAAGGATGCACATTACACTTCCCTGCACACGGATGCACATTACACTTCGCTGCACATGGATGCACATTACACTTCCCTGCACATGGATACACATTGCACTTTCCTGTACATGGATACACATTGCATTTCCAAGCAGATGGATGCACATTACATTTTCCTGTACATGGATGCACATTGTACTTCCCTGCGGACTGATACACATGACAGTTCCCTGCATAAGGATACACATTGCACTTCTCTGTACATGGATAAATATTGCACTTCCCTGCAAATGGATGCACATTACACTTCCCTGCACATGGATGTACATTACACTTCCCTGCACATGAATATACATTGCACTTCCCTGTACATGGATACACATTGGACTTCCCTGCAAAATGATGCACATTACACATCCATGCTCATGGATGCACATTGTACTTCCCTGCACATGGATACACATTGCACTTTCCTGCTGACAGATGCACATTACACTTTTCTGCACATGGATGCACATTGCACTTCCCTGTACATGGATGCACATTGAACTTCTTTGCAGATGGATGCACATTACGCTTCCCTGCACATGGATGCACATTACACTTCCCTGCATGTATACACATTACACTTCCCATTATATGGATACACATTGCACTTCCCTGTACATGCATACACATTGCACTTCCCTGCAGACGGATGCACATTACACTTCCCTCCACATGGATACACATTGCACTTCCCTGTACATGGATGCACATTACACTTCCCTGCACATAGATAACCACTGTACATCCCTGTACATGGATGCACATTGAACTTCTCTGCAGATGGATGCACATTACACTTCACTGTACATGGATGCACATTGCACTTCCCTGCAGAAGGATGCACATTACACTTCCCTGCACACGGATGCACATTACACTTCGCTGCACATGGATGCACATTACACTTCCCTGCACATGGATACACATTGCACTTTCCTGTACATGGATACACATTGCATTTCCAAGCAGATGGATGCACATTACATTTTCCTGTACATGGATGCACATTGTACTTCCCTGCGGACTGATGCACATGACAGTTCCCTGCATAAGGATACACATTGCACTTCTCTGTACATGGATAAATATTGCACTTCCCTGCAAATGGATGCACATTACACTTCCCTGCACATGGATGTACATTACACTTCCCTGCACATGAATATACATTGCACTTCCCTGTACATGGATACACATTGACTTCCCTGCAAAATGATGCATTACACATCCATGCTCATGGATGCACATTGTACTTCCCTGCACATGGATACACATTGCACTTTCCTGCTGACAGATGCACATTACACTTTTCTGCACATGGATGCACATTGCACTTCCTGTACATGGATGCACATTGAACTTCTTTGCAGATGGATGCACATTACGCTTCCCTGCACATGGATGCACATTACACTTCCCTGCATGTATACACATTACACTTCCCATTATATGGATACACATTGCACTTCCCTGTACATGGATGCACATTGAACTTCTGCAGATGGATGCACATTACACTTCCCTGCACACGGAGGCAAATTACACTTTGCTGCACATGGATGCACACTGCACTTCCCTGCACATGGATACACATTGCAATTCCCTGCAGATGGATGCACATTACACTTCCCTGCACATGGATTCAAATTACACTTTGCTGCAAATGGATGCACATTGCACTTCCCTGCATATGGACACACATTGCAATTCCCTGTACATGGATACACATTCAACTTCCCTGAAGACGGATGCACATTACATTTCCCTGCACATGGATGCACATTCTACTTCCCTGCATATGGATACACATTGCATTTCCCTGCAGACGGTTGCACATTACACTTCCCTCCACATGGATACACATTGCACTTCCCTGTACATGGATGCACATTACACTTCCCTGCACAAAGGTTAACATTGCACTTCCCTGTACATGGATGCAAATTACACTTCCCTGTACATGTATACACATTGCACTTCCCTGTACATGGATGCACATTACACTTACCTGTACATAGATAAACATTGCACTTCCCTTTACATGGATGCACACTGAACTTCTCTGCAGATGGATGCACATTACACTTCCCCTCACAAGGATGCAAATTACACTTTGCTGCAAATGGATGCACAATGCACTTCCCAGCACACGGACACACATTGCAATTCCCGGCTGATGGATGCACATTACACTTCCCTGCACATGCATGCACATTACACTTCCCTGCATGGATACACATTACACTTCCCATTACATGGATACACATTGCACTTCCATGTACATGCATAAACATTGCACTTCCCTGCAGACAGATGCACATTACACTTCCCTGCACATGGATACACATTGCACTTCCCTACACATGGATGCACATTACACTTCCCTGTACATGGATGCACATTGAACATCTCTGCAGATGGATGTACATTACAATTCCCTGCACAGAGAGGCAAATTACACTTTGCTGCACATGGATGCACATTGCACTTCCCTGCACATGGATACACATTGCAATTCCCTGCAGATGGATGCACATTACACTTCCCTGCACAAGGATGCAAATTACACTTTGCTGCAAATGGATGCACATTGCACTTCCTTGCACATGGACACACATTGCAATTCCCTGCTGATGGATGCACATTACTCTTCCCTGCACATGGATGTGCATTACTCTTCCCTGCATGGATACACATTGCACTTCCCATTACATGGATACACATTGCACTTCCCTGTACATGCATACACATTGCACTTCCCTGCAGATGGATGCACATTACACTTCCCTGCACATGGATACACATTGCACTTCCCTGTACATGAATGCACATTACACTTCCCTGCACATAGATAAACATTGCACTTTCCTGTACATGGATGCACATTGCACTTCTCTGCAGATGGATGCACATTACACTTCCCTGCACAAGGATGCAAATTACACTTTGCTGCAAATAGATGCACATTACACTTCCCTGCACATAGATGCACATTACACTTCCCTGCATGGATACACATTACACTTCCCATTACATGGATACACATTGCACTTCCCTGTACATGCATAATAATTGCACTTCCCTACAGACGGATGCACATTACACTTCCCTGCACATGGATACAGATTGCACTTCCCTGTACATGGATGCACATTACATTTCCTGGACATGGATGCACATTGAACATCTCTGCAGATGGATGCACATTACACTTCCCTGCACAAGGAGGCAAATTACACTTTGCTGCACATGGATACACATTGCAATTCCCTGCAGATGGATGCACATTACACTTCCCTGCACAAGGATGCAAATTACAGTTTGCTGCAAATGGATGCACATTGCACTTCCCTGCACATGGACACACATTGCAATTCCCTGTACATTCATACACATTGCACTTCCCTGCAGATGGATGCACATTACACTTCCCTGCACATGAATACACATTGCACTTCCCTGTACATGGATGCACATTACACTTCCCTGCACATAGATAAACATTGCACTTCCCTGTACATGGATGCACATTGCAATTCCCTGCAGATGGATGCACATTGCACTTCCCTGCACAAGGATGCAAATTACAGTTTGCTGCAAATGGATGCATATTGCACTTCTCTGCACATGGACACACATTGCAATTCCCTGCTGATGGATGCACATTACACTTCCCTGCACATGGAAGTGCATTACACTTCCCTGCATGGATACACATTCCACTTCCCATTACACGGATACACATTGCACTTCCCTGTACATGCATACACATTGCACTTCCCTGCAGACGGATGCACATTACACCTCCCGGCACATGGATACACATTGCACTTCCCTGTACATGGATGCACATTACACTTCCCTGCACATAGATAACCACTGTACATCCCTGTACATGGATGCACATTGAACTTCTCTGCAGATGGATGCACATTACACTTCCCTGCACAAGGAGGCAAATTACACTTTGCTGCACATGGATGCACACTGCACTTCCCTGCACATGGATACACATTGCAATTCCCTGCAGATGGATGCACATTACACTTCCCTGCACATGGATTCAAATTACACTTTGCTGCAAATGGATGCACATTGCAATTCCCTGCATATGGACACACATTGCAATTCCCTGTACATGGATACACATTGCACTTCCCTGAAGACGGATGCACATTACATTTCCCTGCACATGGATGCACATTCTACTTCCCTGCATATGGATACACATTGCATTTCCCTGCAGACGGTTGCACATTACACTTCCCTCCACATGGATACACATTGCACTTCCCTGTACATGGATGCACATTACACTTCCCTGCACAAAGGTTAACATTGCACTTCCCTGTACATGGATGCAAATTACACTTCCCTGTACATGTATACACATTGCACTTCCCTGTACATGGATGCACATTACACTTACCTGTACATAGATAAATATTGCACTTCCCTTTACATGGATGCACATTGAACTTCTTCTGCAGATGGATGCACATTACACTTCCCCTCACAAGGATGCAAATTACACTTTGCTGCAAATGGATGCACAATGCACTTCCCAGCACACGGACACACATTGCAATTCCCGGTTGATGGATGCACATTACACTTCCCTGCACATGGATGCACATTACACTTCCCTGCATGGATACACATTACACTTCCCATTACATGGATACACATTGCAATTCCATGTACATGCATAAACATTGCACTTCCCTGCAGACAGATGCACATTACACTTCCCTGCACATGGATACACATTGCACTTCCCTGCACATGGATGCACATTACACTTCCCTGTACATGGATGCACATCGAACATCTCTGCAGATGGATGTACATTACAATTCCCTGCACAGGGAGGCAAATTACACTTTGCTGCACATGGATGCACATTGCACTTCCCTGCACATGGATACACATTGCAATTCCCTGCAGATGGATGCACATTACACTTCCCTGCACAAGGATGCAAATTACACTTTGCTGCAAATGGATGCACATTGCACTTCCTTGCACATGGACACACATTGCAATTCCCTGCTGATGGATGCACATTACTCTTCCTGCACATGGATGCGCATTACTCTTCCCTGCATGGATACACATTTCACTTCCCATTACATGGATATACATTGCACTTCCCTGTACATGCATACACATTGCACTTCCCTGCACATGGATACACATTGCACTTCCCTGTACATGAACGCACATTACACTTCCCTGCACATAGATAAACATTGCACTTTCCTGTACATGGATGCACATTGCACTTCTCTGCAGAAGGATGCACATTACACTTCCCTGCACAAGGATGCAAATTACACTTTGCTGCAAATAGATGCACATTACACTTCCCTGCACATAGATGCACATTACACTTCCCTGCATGGATACACATTACACTTCCCATTACATTGATACACATTGCACTTCCCTGTACATGCATAATAATTGCACTTCCCTACAGACGGTTGCACATTACACTTCCCTGCACATGGATACAGATTGCACTTCCCTGTACATGGATGCACATTACATTTCCCTGGACATGGATGCACATTGAACATCTCTGCAGATGGATGCACATTACACTTCCCTGCACAAGGAGGCAAATTACACTTTGCTGCACATGGATACACATTGCAATTCCCTGCAGATGGATGCACATTACACTTCCCTGCACAAGGATGCAAATTACAGTTTGCTGCAAATGGATGCACATTGCACTTCCCTGCACATGGACACACATTGCAATTCCCTGCTGATGGATGCACATTACACTTCCCTGCACATGGATGCACATTACACTTCCTATTACATGGATATACATTGCACTTCCCTGTACATTCATATACATTGCACTTCCCTGCAGATGGATGCACATTACACTTCCCTGCACATGGATACACATTGCACTTCCCTGTACATGGATGCACATGACACTTCCCTGCACATAGATAAACATTGCACTTCCCTGTACATGGATGCACATTGCAATTCCCTGCAGATGGATGCACATTACACTTCCCTGCACAAGGATGCAAATTACAGTTTGCTGCAAATGGATGCATATTGCACTTCCCTGCACATGGACACACATTGCAGTTCCCTGCTGATGGATGCACATTACACTTCCCTGCACATGGAAGCGCATTACACTTCCCTGCATGGATACACATTCTACTTTCCATTACACGGATACACATTGCACTTCCCTGTACATGCATACACATTGCACTTCCCTGCAGACGGATGCACATTACACCTCCCTGCACATGGATACACATTGCACTTCCCTGTACATGAATGCACATTACACTTCCCTTCACATAGATAAGCATTGCACTTTCCTGTACATGGATGCACATTGCACTTCTCTGCAAACAGATGCACTTAACACTTCCCTGCACATTTATGCACATTACACTTCCCTGCATGGATACACATTACACTTCCCATTACATGGATACACATTGCCCTTCCCTGTACATGAATGCACATTACACTTCCCTGCACATAGATAAGCATTGCACTTTCCTGTACATGGATGCACATTGCACTTCTCTGCAAATAGATGCACATTACACTTCCCTGCACATGGATACAGATTGCACTTCCCTGTACATGGATGCACATTACATTTCCCTGGACATGGATGCACAATGAACATCTCTGCAGATGGATGCACATTACACTTCCCTGCACAAGGAGGCAAATTACACTTTGCTGCACATGGATACACATTGCAATTCCCTGCAGATGGATGCACATTACACTTCCCTGCACAAGGATGCAAATTATACTTTGCTGCAAATGGATGCACATTGCACTTCCCTGCACATGGACACACATTGCAATTCCCTGCTGATGGATGCACATTACACTTCCCTGCACATGGATGCACATTACACTTCCCATTACATGGATATACATTGCACTTCCCTGTACATTCATACACATTGCACTTCCCTGCAGACAGATGCACATTACACTTCCCTGCACATGGATGCACATTGCACTTCCCAGTACATGGATGCACATTACACTTCCCTACACATAGATAAACATTGCACTTCCCTGTACATGGATGCACATTGAACTTCTCTGCAAATGGATGCACATTACACTTCCCTGCACAAGGAGGCAAATTACACTTTGCTGCACATGAATGCACACTGCACGTCCTTGTATATGGATGCACAATGTACTTCCCTGCACATGGATACACATTCCACTTCCCTGCACATGGATGCACATTACACTTCCCTGCACATGGATGCACATTGTTCATCTCTGCACATGGATACACATTACACTTCCCTGTACATGGATGCACATTACACTTCCCTGCACATGGATACACATTGTACTTCCCTGCACATGGATACACATTGCACTTCCCTGTACATGGATGCACATTACACTTCCCTGCACATGGATGCATGTTGAACTCCCTGCACATGGATGCACATTACACTTCCCTGCACAAGTAGGCACATTACGCTTCCCTGCACATGGATACACATTACACTTCCCTGCACATGGATACACAATGTAATTCCCTGCACAGGGATGCACATTGCAGTTCTCTGCAGATGGATGCACACTGCACTTCCCTGTGGATGGATGCACAATACACTTCCCTGCACATGGAAGCACATTACACTTCCCTGCACATGGAAGCACATTACACTTCTTTGCACATGGAAGGACATTGCACTTCACAGCATATGGATGCACATTGCACTTCCCTGTACATGGATGCGCAGTGCACTTCGCTGCACATGGATACACATTGCACTTCACTGTACAAGGATGCTCATTGCACTTCCCTGCAGAAGGATGCACAGTACACTTCCCTGCACACGGATGCACATTACACTTTGCTGCGCATGGATGCACATTACACTTCCCTGCACATGGATGCACATTGCACTTTCCTGTACATGGTACACATTGCACTTCCATGCAGATGGATGCACATTACACTTCCCATTACATGGATGCACATTGTACTTCCCTGTACATGGATGCACATTGAACTTCTTTGCAGATGGATGCACATTACGCTTCCCTGCACATGGATGCACATTACACTTCCCTGCATGTATACACATTGCACTTCCCTGTACATGCATACACATTGCACTTCCCTGCAGACGGATGCACATTACACTTCCCTCCACATGGATACACATTGCACTTCCCTGTACATGGATGCACATTACACTTCCCTGCACATAGATAACCACTGTACATCCCTGTACATGGATGCACATTGAACTTCTCTGCAGATGGATGCACATTACACTTCACTGTACATGGATGCACATTGCACTTCCCTGCAGAAGGATGCACATTACACTTCCCTGCACACGGATGCACATTACACTTCGCTGCACATGGATGCACATTACACTTCCCTGCACATGGATACACATTGCACTTTCCTGTACATGGATACACATTGCATTTCCAAGCAGATGGATGCACATTACATTTTCCTGTACATGGATGCACATTGTACTTCCCTGCGGACTGATGCACATGACAGTTCCCTGCATAAGGATACACATTGCACTTCTCTGTACATGGATAAATATTGCACTTCCCTGCAAATGGATGCACATTACACTTCCCTGCACATGGATGTACATTACACTTCCCTGCACATGAATATACATTGCACTTCCCTGTACATGGATACACATTGGACTTCCCTGCAAAATGATGCACATTACACATCCATGCTCATGGATGCACATTGTACTTCCCTGCACATGGATACACATTGCACTTTCCTGCTGACAGATGCACATTACACTTTTCTGCACATGGATGCACATTGCACTTCCCTGTACATGGATGCACATTGAACTTCTTTGCAGATGGATGCACATTACGCTTCCCTGCACATGGATGCACATTACACTTCCCTGCATGTATACACATTACACTTCCCATTATATGGATACACATTGCACTTCCCTGTACATGGATGCACATTGAACTTCTCTGCAGATGGATGCACATTACACTTCCCTGCACACGGAGGCAAATTACACTTTGCTGCACATGGATGCACACTGCACTTCCCTGCACATGGATACACATTGCAATTCCCTGCAGATGGATGCACATTACACTTCCCTGCACATGGATTCAAATTACACTTTGCTGCAAATGGATGCACATTGCACTTCCCTGCATATGGACACACATTGCAATTCCCTGTACATGGATACACATTCAACTTCCCTGAAGACGGATGCACATTACATTTCCCTGCACATGGATGCACATTCTACTTCCCTGCATATGGATACACATTGCATTTCCCTGCAGACGGTTGCACATTACACTTCCCTCCACATGGATACACATTGCACTTCCCTGTACATGGATGCACATTACACTTCCCTGCACAAAGGTTAACATTGCACTTCCCTGTACATGGATGCAAATTACACTTCCCTGTACATGTATACACATTGCACTTCCCTGTACATGGATGCACATTACACTTACCTGTACATAGATAAACATTGCACTTCCCTTTACATGGATGCACATTGAACTTCTCTGCAGATGGATGCACATTACACTTCCCCTCACAAGGATGCAAATTACACTTTGCTGCAAATGGATGCACAATGCACTTCCCAGCACACGGACACACATTGCAATTCCCGGCTGATGGATGCACATTACACTTCCCTGCACATGCATGCACATTACACTTCCCTGCATGGATACACATTACACTTCCCATTACATGGATACACATTGCACTTCCATGTACATGCATAAACATTGCACTTCCCTGCAGACAGATGCACATTACACTTCCCTGCACATGGATACACATTGCACTTCCCTACACATGGATGCACATTACACTTCCCTGTACATGGATGCACATCGAACATCTCTGCAGATGGATGTACATTACAATTCCCTGCACAGAGAGGCAAATTACACTTTGCTGCACATGGATGCACATTGCACTTCCCTGCACATGGATACACATTGCAATTCCCTGCAGATGGATGCACATTACACTTCCCTGCACAAGGATGCAAATTACACTTTGCTGCAAATGGATGCACATTGCACTTCCTTGCACATGGACACACATTGCAATTCCCTGCTGATGGATGCACATTACTCTTCCCTGCACATGGATGTGCATTACTCTTCCTGCATGGATACACATTGCACTTCCCATTACATGGATACACATTGCACTTCCCTGTACATGCATACACATTGCACTTCCCTGCAGATGGATGCACATTACACTTCCCTGCACATGGATACACATTGCACTTCCCTGTACATGAATGCACATTACACTTCCCTGCACATAGATAAACATTGCACTTTCCTGTACATGGATGCACATTGCACTTCTCTGCAGATGGATGCACATTACACTTCCCTGCACAAGGATGCAAATTACACTTTGCTGCAAATAGATGCACATTACACTTCCCTGCACATAGATGCACATTACACTTCCCTGCATGGATACACATTACACTTCCCATTACATGGATACACATTGCACTTCCCTGTACATGCATAATAATTGCACTTCCCTACAGACGGATGCACATTACACTTCCCTGCACATGGATACAGATTGCACTTCCCTGTACATGGATGCACATTACATTTCCCTGGACATGGATGCACATTGAACATCTCTGCAGATGGATGCACATTACACTTCCCTGCACAAGGAGGCAAATTACACTTTGCTGCACATGGATACACATTGCAATTCCCTGCAGATGGATGCACATTACACTTCCCTGCACAAGGATGCAAATTACAGTTTGCTGCAAATGGATGCACATTGCACTTCCCTGCACATGGACACACATTGCAATTCCATGTACATTCATACACATTGCACTTCCCTGCAGATGGATGCACATTACACTTCCCTGCACATGAATACACATTGCACTTCCCTGTACATGGATGCACATTACACTTCCCTGCACATAGATAAACATTGCACTTCCCTGTACATGGATGCACATTGCAATTCCCTGCAGATGGATGCACATTGCACTTCCCTGCACAAGGATGCAAATTACAGTTTGCTGCAAATGGATGCATATTGCACTTCTCTGCACATGGACACACATTGCAATTCCCTGCTGATGGATGCACATTACACTTCCCTGCACATGGAAGCGCATTACACTTCCCTGCATGGATACACATTCCACTTCCCATTACACGGATACACATTGCACTTCCCTGTACATGCATACACATTGCACTTCCCTGCAGACGGATGCACATTACACCTCCCGCACATGGATACACATTGCACTTCCCTGTACATGGATGCACATTACACTTCCCTGCACATAGATAACCACTGTACATCTCTGTACATGGATGCACATTGAACTTCTCTGCAGATGGATGCACATTACACTTCCCTGCACAAGGAGGCAAATTACACTTTGCTGCACATGGATGCACACTGCACTTCCCTGCACATGGATACACATTGCAATTCCTGCAGATGGATGCACATTACACTTCCCTGCACATGGATTCAAATTACACTTTGCTGCAAATGGATGCACATTGCAATTCCCTGCATATGGACACACATTGCAATTCCTGTACATGGATACACATTGCACTTCCCTGAAGACGGATGCACATTACATTTCCCCTGCACATGGATGCACATTCTACTTCCCTGCATATGGATACACATTGCATTTCCCTGCAGACGGTTGCACATTACACTTCCCTCCACATGGATACACATTGCACTTCCCTGTACATGGATGCACATTACACTTCCCTGCACAAAGGTTAACATTGCACTTCCCTGTACATGGATGCAAATTACACTTCCCTGTACATGTATACACATTGCACTTCCCTGTACATGGATGCACATTACACTTACCTGTACATAGATAAACATTGCACTTCCCTTTACATGGATGCACATTGAACTTCTTCTGCAGATGGATGCACATTACACTTCCCCTCACAAGGATGCAAATTACACTTTGCTGCAAATGGATGCACAATGCACTTCCCAGCACACGGACACACATTGCAATTCCCGGCTGATGGATGCACATTACACTTCCCTGCACATGGATGCACATTACACTTCCCTGCATGGATACACATTACACTTCCCATTACATGGATACACATTGCAATTCCATGTACATGCATAAACATTGCACTTCCCTGCAGACAGATGCACATTACACTTCCCTGCACATGGATACACATTGCACTTCCCTGCACATGGATGCACATTACACTTCCCTGTACATGGATGCACATCGAACATCTCTGCAGATGGATGTACATTACAATTCCCTGCACAGGAGGCAATTACACTTTGCTGCACATGGATGCACATTGCACTTCCCTGCACATGGATACACATTGCAATTCCCTGCAGATGGATGCACATTACACTTCCCTGCACAAGGATGCAAATTACACTTTGCGGCAAATGGATGCACATTGCACTTCCTTGCACATGGACACACATTGCAATTCCCTGCTGATGGATGCACATTACTCTTCCTGCACATGGATGCGCATTACTCTTCCCTGCATGGATACACATTTCACTTCCCATTACATGGATATACATTGCACTTCCCTGTACATGCATACACATTGCACTTCCCTGCAGATGGATGCACATTACACTTCCCTGCACATGGATACACATTGCACTTCCCTGTACATGAACGCACATTACACTTCCCTGCACATAGATAAACATTGCACTTTCCTGTACATGGATGCACATTGCACTTCTCTGCAGAAGGATGCACATTACACTTCCCTGCACAAGGATGCAAATTACACTTTGCTGCAAATAGATGCACATTACACTTCCCTGCACATAGATGCACATTACACTTCCCTGCATGGATACACATTACACTTCCCATTACATGGATACACATTGCACTTCCCTGTACATGCATAATAATTGCACTTCCCTACAGACGGTTGCACATTACACTTCCCTGCACATGGATACAGATTGCACTTCCTGTACATGGATGCACATTACATTTCCTGGACATGGATGCACATTGAACATCTCTGCAGATGGATGCACATTACACTTCCTGCACAAGGAGGCAAATTACACTTTGCTGCACATGGATACACATTGCAATTCCTGCAGATGGATGCACATTACACTTCCCTGCACAAGGATGCAAATTACAGTTTGCTGCAAATGGATGCACATTGCACTTCCCTGCACATGGACACACATTGCAATTCCCTGCTGATGGATGCACATTACACTTCCCTGCACATGGATGCACATTACACTTCCTATTACATGGATATACATTGCACTTCCCTGTACATTCATATACATTGCACTTCCCTGCAGATGGATGCACATTACACTTCCCTGCACATGGATACACATTGCACTTCCCTGTACATGGATGCACATGACACTTCCCTGCACATAGATAAACATTGCACTTCCCTGTACATGGATGCACATTGCAATTCCCTGCAGATGGATGCACATTACACTTCCCTGCACAAGGATGCAAATTACAGTTTGCTGCAAATGGATGCATATTGCACTTCCCTGCACATGGACACACATTGCAGTTCCCTGCTGATGGATGCACATTACACTTCCTGCACATGGAAGCGACACTTCCCTGCATGGATACACATTCTACTTTCCATTACACGGATACACATTGCACTTCCCTGTACATGCATACACATTGCACTTCCTGCAGACGGATGCACATTACACCTCCCTGCACATGGATACACATTGCACTTCCCTGTACATGAATGCACATTACACTTCCCTTCACATAGATAAGCATTGCACTTTCCTGTACATGGATGCACATTGCACTTCTCTGCAAACAGATGCACTTAACACTTCCCTGCACATTTATGCACATTACACTTCCCTGCATGGATACACATTACACTTCCCATTACATGGATACACATTGCACTTCCCTGTACATGAATGCACATTACACTTCCCTGCACATAGATAAGCATTGCACTTTCCTGTACATGGATGCACATTGCACTTCTCTGCAAATAGATGCACATTACACTTCCCTGCACATGGATACAGATTGCACTTCCCTGTACATGGATGCACATTACATTTCCCTGGACATGGATGCACAATGAACATCTCTGCAGATGGATGCACATTACACTTCCCTGCACAAGGAGGCAAATTACACTTTGCTGCACATGGATACACATTGCAATTCCCTGCAGATGGATGCACATTACACTTCCCTGCACAAGGATGCAAATTATACTTTGCTGCAAATGGATGCACATTGCACTTCCCTGCACATGGACACACATTGCAATTCCCTGCTGATGGATGCACATTACACTTCCCTGCACATGGATGCACATTACACTTCCCATTACATGGATATACATTGCACTTCCCTGTACATTCATACACATTGCACTTCCCTGCAGACAGATGCACATTACACTTCCCTGCACATGGATGCACATTGCACTTCCCAGTACATGGATGCACATTACACTTCCCTACACATAGATAAACATTGCACTTCCCTGTACATGGATGCACATTGAACTTCTCTGCAAATGGATGCACATTACACTTCCCTGCACAAGGAGGCAAATTACACTTTGCTGCACATGAATGCACACTGCACGTCCTTGTATATGGATGCACAATGTACTTCCCTGCACATGGATACACATTCCACTTCCCTGCACATGGATGCACATTACACTTCCCTGCACATGGATGCACATTGTTCATCTCTGCACATGGATACACATTACACTTCCCTGTACATGGATGCACATTACACTTCCCTGCACATGGATACACATTGTACTTCCCTGCACATGGATACACATTGCACTTCCCTGTACATGGATGCACATTACACTTCCCTGCACATGGATGCATGTTGAACTCCCTGCACATGGATGCACATTACACTTCCCTGCACAAGTAGGCACATTACGCTTCCCTGCACATGGATACACATTACACTTCCCTGCACATGGATACACAATGTAATTCCCTGCACAGGGATGCACATTGCAGTTCTCTGCAGATGGATGCACACTGCACTTCCCTGTGGATGGATGCACAATACACTTCCCTGCACATGGAAGCACATTACACTTCCCTGCACATGGAAGCACATTACACTTCTTTGCACATGGAAGGACATTGCACTTCACAGCATATGGATGCACATTGCACTTCCCTGTACATGGATGCGCAGTGCACTTCGCTGCACATGGATACACATTGCACTTCACTGTACAAGGATGCTCATTGCACTTCCCTGCAGAAGGATGCACAGTACACTTCCCTGCACACGGATGCACATTACACTTCGCTGCACATGGATGCACATTACACTTCCCTGCACATGGATGCACATTGCACTTTCCTGTACATGGTACACATTGCACTTCCATGCAGATGGATGCACATTACACTTCCCATTACATGGATGCACATTGTACTTCCCTGCGGACTGATGCACATTACAGTTCCCTGCATAAGGATAAACATTGCACTTCTCTGTACATGGATAAATATTGCACTTCTCTGCAAATGGATGCACATTGCACTTCCCTGCACATGGATACACATTGCACATCCTTGCAGACTGACGCACATTACACTTCCCTGCACATGGATGCACATTACACTTCCCTGCACATGGATGCACATTACACTTCCCTGCACATGAATATACATTGCACTTCCCTGTACATGGATACACATTGGACTTCCCTGCAGAAGGATGCACATTACACATCCATGCTCATGGATGCACATTGTAATTCCCTGCACATGGATACAGATTGCACTTTCCTGCAGACAGATGAACATTACACTTTCCTGCACATGGATGCACATTGAACTTCTCTGCAGATAAATGCACATTACACTTCCCTGCACAAGGATGCAAATTACACTTTGCTGCAAATGGATGCACATTGCACTTCCCTGCACATGGACACACATTCCAATTCCCTGCTGATGGATACACATTACACTTCCCTGCACATGGATGCACATTACACTTCCCTGCATGGATATACATTACACTTCCCATTACATGGATTCACATTGCACTTCCCTGTACATGCATACACATTGCACTTCCCTGCAGATGGATGCACATTACACTTCCCTGCGCATGGATACACATTGCACTTCCCTGTACATGGATGCATATTACACTTCCCTGCACATAGATAAACATTGCACTTCCCTTTACATGGATGCACATTGAACGTATCTGCAGATGGATGCACATTACACTTCCCTGCACAAGGAGGCAAATTACACTTTGCTGCACTTGGATGCACATTGCACTTCCCTGCACATGGATACACAATGCACTGCCTTGCGCAGGGTTGCATTTAGCACTTTCCTGTTTATGGATGTATGCTGCACTTCCTTGTACATGGATCACATTGCACTTCCCTGTACATGGATACACAATGCACTGCCCTGCACAGGGCTGCACCTTACACTTCCCTGTACAGGGATGTACTCTGCACTTCCTTGTACATGGATGCACATTGCACTTCCATGTACATGGCTACATATTGCACTTCCCTGCACATGGATGCACATTGTACTTCCCTGCACATGGATACACATTGCAATTCCCTGCACATGGATGCAGATTACACTTCCCTGCACATGAATAAAAATTGTACTTCCCTGCACATGGATACACATTGCACTTCCCTGTACATGGATGCACGTTACACTTCCTGCACAAGGAGGCACATTACACTTCCCTGCACATGGTTACACATTACACTTCCCTGCACATGGATACGCATTGTACTTCCCTGCACATGGATATGCATTACACTTCCCTGTACATGGATACACATTGCACTTCCCTGTACAAGGATACACATTGCACTTCCCTGTACATGGATGCACGTTACACTTCCTGCACAAGGAGGCAAATTACGCTTCTCGGCACATGGTTACACATTACACGTTCCTGCACATGGATACACAATGTACTTCCCTGCACATGGATACGCATTACACTTCCCAGTACATGGATACACACTGCACTTCCCTGTACATGGATACAGATTGCACTCCCCTTTACATGGAAGCACATTGTACTTCCTTGCACATGGATACAAATTGCACTTCCCTGCAGACAGATGCACATTACACTTTCCTGCACATGGTGAACATTGCACTTCCCTGTACATGGATGCACATTGAACTTCTCTGCAGATGGATGCACATTACACTTCCATGCAAATGGATGCACATTGCACTTCCGTGTACATGGATGCACATTGATCTTCTCTGCAGATGGATGCACATTACACTTCCCTGCACAAGGAGGCAAATTACACTTTGCTGCACATGGATGCACATTGCACTTCCCTGCACATGTATACACATTGCAATTCACTGCACATGGATGCACATTACACTTCCCTGCACATGGATGCACATTACACTTTCCATTACATGGATCCACATTGCACTTCCCTGTACATGGATACACATTGTACTTCCCTGCAGACGGATGCACATTACACTTTCCTGGACATGGATACACATTGCACTTCCCTGTACATAGATGCACATTACACTTCCCTTCACATAGATAAAATTGCACTTCCCTGTACATGGATGCACATTTACACTTCCCTGCACATGGATGCACATTGTACTTCCCTGCACATGGAGGCACATTACACTACCCTGCACAAGGAGGCACATTATGCTTCCCTGCACATGGATACACATTGTGCTTCCCTGCACATGGATACGCATTACACTTCCCTGTACATGGATACACATTGCACTTCCCTGTACATGAATACACATTGTACTTCCCTGCACATGGATGCGCATTACACTTCCCTGTACATGGATACACATTGCGCTTTCCTGTACATGGATACACATTACACTTCCCTTTACATGGATGCACATTGTACTTCCCTGCACAGGGATGCACATTGTCCTTCCATGCACATGGATGCACATTACACTTCCCTGAACTGGGAGGCACATTACACTTCCCTGCACATGGATACACATTACAGTTCCCTGCACATGGATGCACATTGTACTTTCCTGTACATGGAGACACATTACACTTCCCTGCACCTGGATTTACATTAGACTTCACTGCACATGGATACGCACTGCACTTTCGTTTACATGGAAGCACATTGTACTTCCCTTCACATGGATGCACATTACACTTCCTAGTACATGGATGCACATTACACTTACCCTGCCCATGGATGCACATTACACTTCCCTGCACATGGATACACACTGCACTTGCCTGTACATGGATGCACATTACACTTCCTGGCACATGGATACACATTGCACTTCCCTGTACATGGATGCGCATTACACTTCCCTGCACATGGATGCACACTGTGCTTCTCTGCACATGGATGCACGTTATACTTCCCTACACATGGATACACACAGCACTTCCCTGCAGACAGATGCACATTGTACATCCCTGCACATGGATGCACATTGCATTTCCCTGCACATAGATAAACAATGCCCTTCCCTAAACACAGATGCACATTACTCTTCCCTGCACATGGATACACATTGCACTTCCATGCACAGGGATGCACATTGCACTTCCCTGCAGACAGATGTACATTACACCTCCCTGTACATGTATGCACATTGTAATTCCCTGCACATGGATACACATTGTACTTCCCTGCAGAAGGATGTGCATTACACTTCCCTGCACATGGATACACATTGCACTTCTCTGTAGACAGATGCACATTGCACTTCCCTGCACCTGGATGCACATTGTACTTCCCTGCACATGGACACACATTGCACTTTTCTGCATGTGGATACACATTTATTTTCCCTGCAGATGGATACACATTGCACTTCCCTGTACATGGATACCCATTACACTTTCCTGGACATGGATAATCCCTTCTGGTGGATGCACATTGCACTTCCATGCACATGGATACACACTGCACTTCCCTGCACATGGATACACATTGCACTTCCCTGTACATGGATACAAATTGCACTTCCCTGCAGACGGATGCTCATTACACTTCCCTGCACATGGATACACACTGCACTTCCCTGCAGACAGATGCACATTGTACATCCCTGCACATGGATGCACAATGCACTTCCCTGCACATAGATAAACAATGCCCTTCCCTAAACACAGATGCACATTACACTTCCCTGCACATGGATACACATTGCACTTCCATGCACAGGGATGCACATTGTACTTCCCTGCAGACAGATGCACATTACACCTCCCTGTACATGTATGCACACTGTAATTCCCTGCACAGGAATACACATTGTACTTCCCTGCAGAAGGATGCGCTTTACACTTCCCTGCACATGGATACACATTGCACTTCTCTGTAGACAGATGCACATTGCACTTCCCTGCACCTGGATGCACATTGTACTTCCCTGCACATGGATGCACATTGCACTTTTCTGCATGTGGATACACATTTATTTCCTTTCAGATGGATACACATTGCACTTCCCTGTACATGGATACCCATTACACTTTCCTGGACATGGATACACATTGCACTTCCCTTCTGGTGGATGCACATTGCACTTCCCTGCACATGGATACACACTGCATTTCCCTGAACACGGATGTACATTGCACTTTCCTGCACATGGATACACACTGCACTTCCATGAACATGGATGTACATGACTCTTCAGAGAGAAGTAATGCTTTGATGTTTGCACTTCTGAGGTCACCCTTCCAGCAAGGATCATGACTGCCCTTTTGTTTTACATGGTATGCAAGGGAAAAGTTACTAATGATACTCACTTATGGAGTGCACCTGCCACATTCTAAGGAGAGGAAAACTGTGTTCTTTCTTTTCTTGTTACTTTCAGTTGTGCACACTAAGGAAATAGATGCCTGGTCCAACTTGATTAGGCTTTTGACTGATGTTAATTGCGTGTCCAGGACTATTGAGCAATGCAGTCATCAAAATGATGATCTGCATTAATTACTGCCTCTCTGAAGATCTCCGTTAATGGGAAGCACAGGCTAGGAAGAAATGTTCCAAATGGCATAATAAATATCACGTAGAGATGCTGTTTCCCAAACTGTGCCTATAGATTTTTTTCATTTTTTTCATTAATTCAGAGCAGATTTTCTAAAAAAAGCTCATTTCCTCTGACAGACACCAAGACATATCAGGTGAGATGTCATTAGGCTGCCTGTTTCTTGTCTACATACCACAACACTGTGGCATACTGATGAGTAGTAGATGACTGTTCGGTTATGGATCTGTGGGTATCAGATCTGGCTTCTGCAAATTTGCACTAACATGTATGGACTTTGATTTAGTTGTGAAAGTCTGGGTACATTTCCAAGCTCATGTTATTTCCCACATACATGTGAGCTGTAGCTCAGTTGTGACAGTAAGGGGTGATTTTTCCGCTTATTCTATCATGGACATGCATATGGGGATGTGGTTTAGCTGTGAGGCTGTGGGCACACATTCAGACTTCTCTTACTATGCACATACAGATGTTAGCATAGCTTTACACTGATGCCTCTGTCTAAGCTACACCTGTGTATGAAGGCTATTTTATCCCCTTTTCTTTTTCAGTAGGATGAATAAGAGTTTAGCCATGTTTGCTGCCACAACAAGCAGCTGCTATGTTTGGCACCATGTGGTTACTTTGCATAGTAAAACAACAACCTCCGCACAGAAACCTCCAAAAGACTACAGATGCATAGGATACAAAAATTAAGGATACCAACAATGAATCCAGCAAACACAGTCCAAATAAGTGCAAATCCATTTTGAGAGTTCAGCAAAGAATAAAAACACATACTCGTTTTGTTGGAAAACTCCACCTTCTTCAATATGCATTATAAGTAACCAATCAATCTGGTTATAGATATATATATATATATATATATATATATATATATATATATATATATATATATATATATATATATATATATATATATATATATATATATATATATATATATATATATATATATATATATATATATATATATATACAGTAATCATTAACAGCCACACAGAAACAGTCTGGTCCACAGTGACTGTACCTCCAGTTCTAAATGCTCCATCCTAGAATGTTGCTTGTTCACCAAAGAGTAATATGCTTCCACCTCTGAGACTACCATGGGAAGTCTCTCAGACAGGATGAGTAACATTTCATCTGAAGGAGCTTTTTTAAATCTTGCTAGTGTCTCCCACACCTCAGGTCAGAACTTGCTAAATTTATCCCTGTCATGCTAGAACCATAAATTAAGGGTCCAACAACTTACAAAAAATCAATTTATATGTCCGGGTCCGCAGCAAGAGATTACACATCCATCTTGTTTCAGGCCCACCATTGCCCCGATCAAGGTGTAAAAATGTTCCTTATTTTTAGATGTTATTCAAATTTATATAATATTTTATGATATATGTTACTGCATGACTTTTGATTTTCCTAATCTTTAATGTATCACTTGTTTCTCTGTGTGAATTTTTTTTGTTTTCCACTAAAATGTTTTGGTTAAAAAAAAACAAACAAAAAAACAGTTTTTATGTCATAGTGGAATGTTAAAACCATGTATCTTTTTTGTTTATAAGACTGACCAGACCTTCAACATGTGCATGTATTCTGACCTTTTCAGGTGGCTGTAAGCATGTTAAAGTAGTTGCAACTCTGGATGAATTGCAATAAGATTGTAATATATGCTGATGGTGTTACAGCATTTGTGATCTGCTCCTAACTACATATATTGCTCACACAGACTGTGCTGAGTTGCAAATGATCTGCTTTCAGTTCCTTGATATATTTTGAAAGTCAACTAGTTTTCATTGTGCTACCTATAAATATAATTTGCAGCAAAGAGCAAGATTTTCTTGAATCAGTCATACTAAAAAAACATGAAACAAATATTTAATGAAATCTACACAAAGGTTGTTTGCAAGAGATTTTTCTCACTAGAGTATGAATATTTAGTGCCATATTGCATATGGACAAATTAATAACATTCAGCATGTTGCTAGAGAGGAAAAAAGAAGCAATATATTTTGTTTGTAGTGTCTGAACTTTCGTATCAATATTCGTATAGAATCATATGGTCATTAAATCTTTCTTCTGTCAGTTTGCACATCTAATGATGACTTGGATGTGTATGGTTGGAAGGTGTTGTGAACACGTGTTGAAACATGTTTATTTACTTATTTATTTGTTAGTGCCCTGGTACGTGAACTAGTTCAAAGACCTTTTCCAGCCATGATCTGGGTCCAAAGCCACAACATTGCAGTGATACAACAAGAATGTTAAACATTTAATTACAGACATTAAACAGACAGGGAGTCAACATTTGTTATACAAAGCTCAAACAAACTGCACAGCTTTAAGCCAGATAAATACAACATTCACATGATTCATAAGAACTTTATTTTAACATCTATCTCTATCCACTTTAGAAATAAAGACCTTACCCCATGAGAGAAGCATAAACATTTACATTTCTAATCCAAGATTAAAAATTATGTTAAAAGCCACAATTTTTGCTATATTTATTAAACAATCTTAACCCAAATCCATCACGACTTAAAGGCTTTTATTGTACTAATGACAAGAACCTAGACAGTCTCTAACTTCCTTTGTAACATTTGTCTGTATTGTGTTCATAAATCTCACTACAGGTTCATGGGTCATTTCAAAAGGTGCGCATTGTTTTCATTTCCTTTACTTATCTGCTATTTTATATTCATTTAAAAGAGCCTTGTGGCATTATTTTGGCAGAAAACATCCTAGACATTGCAAGGCATAAATTAGATTTCACCAGGTTTCTAGTATAATCTCATGTGATCCCTGAATCTTCCATACATGAAGTATAGACTTACCTGTGTGTGTGCCACTGCTGAGATAAAACTGAAATTCATGCTGAGTTTGTATCTTCTGAGTCACTAAAAAGTAAGATGGAGAAATAAACGTAATACTTTGTTAGACAAAAATATAAGAAAATTGATTTATTTTACCCACTGTTATATCATTTTCATTTAATTTTTAAGCATAAACTAACAGAACAACATAGGTAGCAGTCAACAATTCATAACAGCATGACAGCAAGTTATTACAGGCTATTAGCAATACATCTTTCTCTCTGTCTCTCTCGTTTTCTCTTTCTATAACTATGTATATGTATGTATGGATTTTGCCTCATAGTTTTGGTCTTTTTCTCATAAAATTTATGATTTTTTGGCAAATCACTGGGATGATCTGAGAACTGAAGTCACTAAATAATGACATACATTTGAGTTTCAGACTTCAAATCCTTCATAAAATGTATGCTAACACAAACTCTGTCACTCTAACAACTTTTTAAGTTTATAAGAGCAGTATTTAAAATCTGTAGCTATTGTGGGGCCTTTGTACCCCCATTTTGCCATGCGTTGTCCACATTTCTTGCAGTAAGTGGTATGGTAACAACAAAGTCATTTGTTGCATACTGCAAAGATTTATAGACTGATTTCATATTATGATTGTCATCAAATATGAAGCCATTAAAGGACCATAATGTGATCAACTCTACGACAAAACCTGTCCCATAATGTATCAAAAAGTGTGGGAACAAGTGGCCAAATATGTAATCTAATCATCATAATAAACATTTTATAACCCAACCTTGAAGAACAGACTTTCTGGCTAACTTTGTAATGACACGTGCTAGTGGTCTTGTCTTGATTTTTGCTTTAGTTAAGCATATTTTTCTTACAAATTAACTTACAAAAGGTAACCTTATCATCACCATTGTCATTAATATTAATACCCTTTTTCCTGCTTTTACATGGAATCTGGTTGTTGGGTTACTCCCACATGGTATATTCTATATGGAGAGCGCTTCTCCCATTCAAAGATGAACTTTTGGACCTGTCACCCCAAAGCAAGAGGTTCTCTGGTTCAATTCTCATCTGGGGTGCCTTCTGTGTAGAGTCTGCATGTCCTCCCCATTCACATGGGTTTCCTCTAGATGCTCCAGTTTCTTCCCACATTCCAAAGACGTGTCTAGAGTGTTTCTCCCCAGGCCTCCTCTGAAAACAGACTCTGTCCCAGTCGGATTTTTTCGGTAAACAAATGGTAAATAAATAAAATAAAATAAGGTTACTTTGGTTTACTCTGAGCTGTTAATAATAAAGCCAGAGGGCTGCAAGGTTATATTAAATGACTCCAAGGAAGCTAGCAGTTTTTCCTGCAGAGTGAAAAAATCTCAGCATAAATGTATGGAAGAGGATTCTAATGATGGTCAGTTGATTGATAAGGAAATGGAATGAGAAATAGCAAGAAACAAGAGGCAGCATCCACACTCTCCACATAAATTTCATGCTACCTCTAAGAAGAAAATAAACCACCCTAACAGAGACCTGTCTAACCTGAGGGACACTGCTACACCACTGGCCAAGAAGCAGACACAGAAATCCACAGAATCACAGCAGCAACCTGAGTAAAAGGAGAATAAATCCACTCGGATTGAAAAACGAAAGACAAGGTCACCACTACATATGAAGTTCTCCAGTTCTGAGAGAGTGGTTTCCAGGAATGGAAAAATGTATCACCCTTGGTGAAAATAGAATATTGTCTGGGGCCAGGACCTTGTTTTATTTGAAGACATGAGCAGAGAGCTTAACAATGTCTTTCTGTGTCTCCTAAAGGTGGAAGATCTAAGGTTGTTTGCCTCAGCTATAAAGTCATAGTGATATCTGGGAGGTGCAGCAACTTAAAGGCCCTAGTGATGCACTTAATCATAGCACTGGTGCGTGCAGCAGCTTTTAATTTATCCTTTGCCAACCTGTTCAGTGTTGTGTTTGTGTGCTTTATATGGAGTTACCAGTGTCTAAGACATTTCTTGGATGTGTTGCAGGCTTATGGAAAGGTACTGGCTTACAGAGCAGGTGACTACCAGACCCAGGAATGGGTGTGGGTGTGCTATTAGTGTTTTTGCTATGTACATTACATAAGGTAGTATACACAGGCTGAGGTAAGGATTTTGTTGCTACCTCACTGTATCTGAGATTAATATTCTTGAACTGTGGTAGGTTACAGCTGTTGTTTCTTGACTGTGGGTAGGACAGAGAGACTAGACACCAATCAGATGTGAAGACAGTATGTGTTAGAAGAAGGGGTTGTAAACATTTGGCAGTTACTATACCATCTAATGAAGCTGATAAGTACTAGACAGTAACATTGCTAGGCTACTTATGATGTTTATTGTTGTCTTCCATTAGGGGTGCTTAAACTATGAAAGTGAATCATTTATGACACCTTCTTTACTCTTGTGTCTCTGTCAAAGATCCTGGGGAAAATGGATACACTTCACACTCTCTTCAGTTTATAAATTCACATCCGGCGGGATTCATGAAGCTCAGCGCAAGGACAGTGTTAGCCTTGCGCTGACCGTGCAGCATAGAGATGGCACAGCAGTACCACATGCATAGTAATGAAGGTGCACTGCTGCACCGTCCACGTGCACTGGAAATGTGCGCGAGTGCAGGGGGCATGACTAAGCACTGCACGGAGGCATGAACATGTCAGCTGCAGATGCGCAACCTAAAATGCTGACTAGTACAGCCTGCTTCTAATAACAATCACTCCTGTCAGTGTCCGTGGATACTGAAATGTATGCAAAGCATACAAGACAGTTTTGCAAACACCAAAATAAAATGTAAACAAAAAGGCACGTAGCTGAATATTGAGTCCCCATCCCTCGAACAAATGAAATTTAAAACCCGGTGCCCGTATTCCATTGTAGTGCTGATTGTTATACCAAGTGGAAGCGAAACACAGCGTGTTAGGATGCTGCTGCCATTTGCTATGCCTAGCCCAATGGTTAAGGTTACCACCTGTCCCACTTTGTGAGGGACAGTCCCTCTCTGGGCAGTTGTGTCCTTACCAAAACCATTATAAATGTTAAATGTCCTGCTATTGTAGGACATACTTATGTCCCATATTTTATGTAATAGTTCCATACAATACTTATTTCCATATGTAAAATATCTAAATGTTACAAGAAACAGAATAAGCAACTAAACTGCTACAACAATAAGCTTTCATTTAGGCAAAAAACTAATGTAACATCCTTTGTACTGACCGTGGATATGTGTTGGCCTGTAAAATCTGATGTGTGTCCCAAAAATGTCCCATTTTGGTCATTTGAAAAGGTGGCAACCCTACCAATGGTCAGGGCATTCGCTCAATATCTGCCAATTCGCGGTCCAAGTCGTCCTTGTCAGGATGGCCCAAAGATGAACGGGTATTACCCGGGTCTACCTACCATGTCATGAAAGATAAGTATTTGCGTGTACCTATGTACGTAAAGTACATCATGTGGAAGAGCAAAAATACTAGGGTAGTCCTCACAACCATATTGGTACCAGAGATATGTAGTATATGCAATGTGTTCTGTTGACTGTGCCATGGGCCATCAACCAGAAAAGGGATGGATGGTGTGTGTGGAATACAGGGGTGGGGGGGTGATGGGTAATGTAATAATTCACCAAGAGGAGACTGGGTCGGATGCACAATATGTGAACTGGTGGTGTACGAGGGAGCAGTGGGTGAATCAGAAAGCAAACCAAAGAACAAACATTCAGATCCACAATACAACTTGACAGGCCATACAGTAGAACACAATCCCGCAAACATATGAACATTAAAATGTGTGATACACATGTACAGTAACGTTACCAGCACACACCCACGTAATGGTCTGGCCTGAACTGAGCCATCCAATCCCAACACACCTGGATAGATAATTGAATACCCATCATCCCCTCCACAGCACACCACCCCACCTTCCTGAACATCCACCAAAACCACCCATACTCGGGCTGCTAGCTTGGCGCAGCCATATCTGCCCATAATGACCCCTATTCATATCTAGTAGGCAGTTCACCCTAGGCAGTCTCAGGATTGCAAACTATTTATCCCTTGCATGTATAACCCTACCTCATTTTTGTAAATCAAAAAAAAATCAAGGTTATTGGTCCCCAAAATTTTTGGATATCCCTCATGGGATAAGTATCTGTTCTAAAGATTAGACTTGGTGTCACGACACGATGTCCAGTCCCGTAGACATCTGGACACAAGTTGTATGAGCAGTAGTTGTCTACAACCCTGCTCAGCCTCCAACTTGTCCTGCAGAACCTACAACATGGGATTAAACACCTGACCGTGATGCACATCTCCCCACGTGCATTATCAGGAATATATACGTTTCACATTCGCATAGCTACACATCACACATACAAGCATATAAGTAGTTGTCAAGTATGTGTCTAATTCATAAATATGTATACTTACAAATGTATACATATGCGTCTCAGAAACATATGAATAGTAACATGTACTATACATATGTACACCACCCGACTGTCACATTTGTTGCCAGTACTGTGAAATGGCTGTAGTAAAGTCATATATCCTAATTACCATCCATAGAGAATGTATCATGGATGGTTTATTGGGAAAACTAGTGACTCCAACATATGTCTTATTCTGCCAGACTAAAGAAACTCCAGCTCTATTCAGTAGCATACTGCCTGCTCAGAGGTGATCTCTGCCTGACGTACAAGGCCATGTCCAATCAGGATCTGATGGACATGCTCCACCTCAAAAAATCCAAATCCATCAGGACCACGAGAGCTAAAGACTTAAACCTTGGCACAAGTATGAATAGGACATGCTGGAGGGATAGATTCATAACCCAGAGGCTTCCCATGCTTTGGAACAAGATCCCAGTTCATGTTAGGCAGAGCCCCTCACTGACTCTCTTCAAGAGAAATCTTGATGAGTGGATGGGAGATCGTACGTTTACCCCAGGGGTCACATCTGTGTCACTGCTAGACAGGGGCACAGTAAACTAATTCTATTATATAAGGGGGCCTTCATTGTGTCACTACTAGACAGAGCCACAGTATTCTAAATCTATTCTGTGCATTTTTGTGCATTTTTGTACCATTTCATGGGGTGGTGAAAGCCACATCACTATCGCTAGGCTTACAAATGCCCCAGGGCAGATAGCCTAGTACTAAACTATGAAACTATGAAACTATAGTGTTCCTGTTCCCCGGTCCAAGCCATGCAAGGACTAATTTTATATGATGGCCACAATAGTGGCAGTCGGATATAGGGTTATTAAGGCGCTTTGAAGCAGACGTAAGTAGGGTTACCACCTGTCCCACTTTGCGAGGGACAGTCCCTTTTTGGGCAGTTGTGTCCTGACCAACAATATTAAAATGGCAAATGTCCTGAGATTTTAGGAAATAATTATGTCCCATATTTCATGCAACAGTTGCATAAAATAGTTATTTCTGTATGTAAAATACCTAAATGTTACAAGAAACAGAATAAGCAACTAAACTGCTACAAGAATAAGCTTTCATTTAGGCAAAAAAGTAAAGTTCTATCCCTTGTACTGACCGTGGGTATGCGTCGGCCTGTAAAATTTGATGTGTGTCCTGAAAATGTCCCACTTTGGCCATTTGAAAAGGTGGCAACCCTACAAATAAGCAGGTATGCAGGTGTGTATGCGCAATGGTAAGTGGCGGTGATTCAATGGTATGGGGAATGTAAATAAGCATGTAGGTGCATATGCATGTGTATGTACAGACCCATATATATATATATATATATATATATATATATATATATATATATATATGATGAATGAACATGGTCACAATAGATATAGCACACCTCTGCATCCCCAACCACAGGTAAGATGCTAAAAGTGGAACTAACTATGTCCCCGTGCTAAGTCTGACTTTCAAACAGGTACAGGGCAGTCCCAATCAACAGTCAGATGAGCCAAAAATTGGAAGACTAATTGAACACCCTGACCATGATATGAACGTATGTCCCAGGACTATAAGCTTGGGACTCTGAATATACTTGGAGTGAGCCAACATACGGGACATGTCTAAAGCAGTAGGAAATGGTGCATGTGTAATAGTGTGGTTTTCCCAACAGGAAAATGCATGCCTGCTGTGTTAGTGAAGTGTTGAGGCGTGTGTACGGGTAATTATGAACCATGGGTATACATATAAATGAAGGAGAACACCAATACTGTAGTTGTTAGAGCATCCGAATATTGAGCAGACGTTGCCGGTTCGACAGCAGCACACATCATTTATGATGCGTAATCCGTATATGAGCATATCTTGCTAATTTTATGCTGTATAACGATATAATACCATTGAAATGTGAACTGGAGTGACGTATCACAATAAGAATGTAGAAGGTTTTTGCATGACGTGAATCGGCGGTTAAATGGAAAACTGCAGCTGAAATGTGTTGCACTCGCGCTTTGTTCAACTGCCCTTGTTCTGCCCAGCAACACAATAAACCGCATCGGCCAGGCCCAACGCCATGACCCTACATATCACAATCAATGTGATTCACCACTAAGCCATGGCAGTTATACCTAACTCTAATGTTATCACAAACATAGCAGACAGCACAGTCATTCAACAGTATGATCAAAGTAATTAAATCATATAGATGTGCATGCATGCGTATGTACAAATATATATATGTATATAGATATATATATATAGATATATATATATATATATATATATATATATATATATATATATATATATATATATATATATATATATATATATATATATATATAGGGCAACCACCTGTCCCACTTTGTGAGGGACAGTCCCTCTTTGGACAGTTGTGTCCTGTACAAATAATGTACAATGGCAGATGTCCGAGATTTAATGACAAAATACCCTATATTTATGTAATAGTTGCATAAACAGTTATTCTGTATTTGAAACACCTAAATGTTATACAAAACAGAATAAGCAACTAAAATGCTACAAGAATAAGCTGTCATTTAGGCCAAAAAGTGAGGTTCTGTCCTTTGTACTGGCTGTGGGTATTTTCCGGCCTGCAAAATCTGACGTCTATACCAATAATGTCCCACTTTGGGCATTTGAAAGGGTGGCAAACCTACACACAAACATATATATATATATATATATATATATATATATATATATATATATATATATATATATACAGAATGGACATGTGAACAAGAAAGCATTCATAATGAATGCGAAGGAAAACAGTGGAACACCCGTATTTTCTAGTGCTGACATATCAAGCTGGCCAGAGGTGGCCAAAATCTCTGCATCTCTAACCACAGGTAGGATGCTAACAGTGGGAGTACCCTTGTCCACGTGCTAAATCTGACTTTCAATGGGGTACAGGGCAATCACGGTCCCCAGTCGGACAAGCCTAAACCTGGATGACCTCATGAACACCCTGACAATCAAATACACGTATGTGCCAGGACTATAGGCTTTGGAGGTCTGAATATACTTTGACTGAGTCAACATGCGGCACGGGTCCAGAGCAGTAGGGAATGGCGCATGTGTAGTAGTGCGGTTTTCCCAACAGGATAATGGATGCCTGCTGTGTAAGTGAAGTGTTGAGGCGTGTGTTCGGGTAACTATGAACCATGGGTATATATATAAATGAAGCAGAACACCAATAGTGTAGTGGATAGAGCATCCGCCTAACAAACAGGCATTCATGGTTTAAGTTCGACTGTAGCACATATCATTTTCCTTGTGGAATGAATGTCATTCTGCTGTAAAGCCGACATTAAAACATGTAAAAGTGAAGGTGTGTATTGCATGGGACTATTAACCAGATCCCTTCAATCAAAGTGGCACTGTCATAACAAATAAGGCACAAATAAGCTTCAGTAAACATATGTAACACACAGTAAGCATAGGCAAGTGTGCCTGCGCGGGTGTAAGCAGCACCCAGCATAGGAAATGTATATATGTATGTACAGATGTAATATATATATATATATATATATATATATATATATGTATATATATAT
>NC_056735.1:51484101-51534101 GCF_019279795.1 Protopterus annectens
GTAGGTTGTGCAAGCCTGATAACACATGGGTTGACACAACATACAACATGTGTCCCGACACGGGGAGAGTGGGCAGTGTGTAGGGGTGTGTTTATACCCCACCTGCGCCCACAGTAAGGATGAGTGCTGTAGAGGAGTGGCAGATAGGGGAACTATGGGTATGCGATTATGGGCCTAGGCGTGCAGGTGTTGGCTGGTAGAGCCGTATTAGGACCGCCCCGTGGATGTAAGTAATATGCCAATGTGGGCATAGTAGACGCCCATACCTCCCAAACCTTAAGATCACATAGGTTCATAGGTTCATACTAGGCTATCTGCCCTAGGGCATTTACTGGATAGTCCGTAAACCATTGGGGGAACACATAGAGACCATATCATTGAACTTTCCCCGATTACCAGGGACGTCAATGATTACGAATCAGAATCTAACTCAGTCCCAACTAAACCCTCCTAGAACTAGTGACATTAGGAGGAAAGGTGGTGGAATACAAGTAATTAATAACAACAACATGTAAGAGTCATAAACAGCATGTACCTCAGACAATGTGTATGAATACATATGTGCTCTGGGTCTGTCAATGTGTCAGGTTAATAGCACCAAACTTCTAAATGTGTCCCTGAGGTTGTTATGCAGTGTCCCTGATTCAGTGTTCATTCTTCCCCATTCATATGAGAGGTCTGCTAGTGAGAGAAAGCACATGTTCCACCGACTACCTTAGAAAGATGATATAATAATAGGGTTGGGGTTACCACCTGTCCACCTTTGCGAGGGACAATCCTCTTTGGGCAGCTGTGTCCTGCAAAATAATTGTAATTATGGCAAATGTCCTGTGATTTAGGACAAAGATTTCCTATATTGTCTGTAGTGGTTGCATAAAACAATTATTTTGTATCTGAAACACCTAAATGTTATAAAAAACAGTATAAGCAACTATAACGCTACAAAAATAATCTTTTATTTATGCAAAACAGTGAAGTACCCCCCTTTGTACTGGCTGTGGGTATGTTTTGCCATGCAAAATCTAACACCACTACATAACGATCCTATAGGGTTGCCACATTTTCAAATGCCCAAAGTGGGACATGTTATGAAGAAATGTCAGAATTTCCAGGACAAAACATACCTACAGCCGTGCATAGTACAGAATTATACTTATTTGCACAAATAAAAGCTTATTCTAGTAACATTTGAATTGCTTATGCTACTTCACATAACATATAGAAGTTTCATATAAAAACTAACTGTATTATGCAACTATTAATGAAACGTAGAATATAATATTGTCCTGTAATCAGGACATTTGCTATGTCTTGATTATTTTCGCAGTGTCCCTCACAAAGTGGGACAGGTGGTAACCTTAAAGTCCCACCTTGGCCAATTGAAAAGGTGGCAAACCTATAATAGGTATGCGGTAACATGACTCAGCTGACGGATGTGGCTCCCACAACCCAACTACTTGTCTTTATTGAAGAGTCTCGGTTCCCATGTATCAGCCAGAAGGGAGCAGATTGTATGAGGAATACACAAATAATATGATTAATTCACTGGACAGGCCGTCGATTCCGTACAGTCGAACGCCATGCCGTCACCTAATGGGCAGCCATTCCCGATACTGTAGTCCGATGTAATAGGCATCACAAGGTAATATTGTGGTCCTCACTCCCACCCAGGGGTGTGAGTGTCAGATGCAAGCACCAACGTCGGTGCATTTGCAAGTGCGGGAGCGAGCGGGTGTAAGCGTGTTTGCCTACCAGTATGTGAGTATTGCACTGGTAAAGCAATGTAGAGGCTAACCAAGTTTAAGAAGCTGTAACCAGAGGTCAGCAGTGCTTAACGTCATGCAAACCCATGCACACCCGCTCCCAACTGCTTTAATGTGCCTTACTCCCTCTGTATCTAATGGCCTTGTTCTACCCTGCAGTCAAATAAACGTCCTCTGCAAGGGTTGGAACCAGGACCCTGCACACACAGCTAATGTGAATTACCAATACACCATGGCAGATATACAAACAACGGACGGTACCACAAACATATCATACAGCGCAGTTATTCAGCAGTATAGGAATGTATCCCATCATGTAGATGTATATGTGAGTGTTTATGTCCAGCATATAGCTACATACATATATAGAGCTATATCAGGAACATACCATGTGGCAACAAAGCATTACAAACTAATGAAATGGGAAACACCAGCGACGCCTGTATTATGTAGTGGTGTTGTTCTAGGTGATCTGAAGACTCCCTCAGACAGACATGTATCATTCATACACGCAAATAGTTGTACATTGGCCGTATACATCACTCTCTGCATGTAATGTAAATTAACACAACGGTACCTGTCCAGTCATTATGTGTGAACAGTACTCTTGCAAGGTGCTGTGTGCAACATCATCAACATGATAACGGTAAATGGGGTAACCACAAAGGGACCAGTAGTGTTGTGTGTACAATGGGGTCATCCTCATCATGTGTACCTGGACCATTTAGGAGTGATGTGCATACCAGGATCATGTGCCTGAGGAACAGGGGTGAGGATAACAGGAGTATGTTGTGATGCATATTACAAGGGTTACATGTGTCCAGTGGGCACGTGTGTGTAATGGACAGCTATGTATAGGGCAGATGTTATAGGAGCCAATTGGCCTTATGTTTTCGTAGGTGAGAGTCGGATGTAGGGGAAGGAGTGTAGGTATGGTCGTGGAGGATAGGTAGGGTAGGATCACAGAAAAGACAGCATACAGGGTTGGTATATTACACATGTGGGGGGATACATGCCGGACAGGGATGGGTGTTCGGCATTCACAAGCCCATGGGAACAGTGGGACAGAAGTCCCCAGCCATGGGCAACCACCACTGCACCTAAACAGCTGCAAAGGAGGCAGTGATGGGGGCTGTCCAGGAGAGGCAGCATCACCCTTTAAAGGTGACACTCCACCCTTGAGCTTGCATATCTGGCTTTGGAACCCCTTAGTGAGCCCCCAATGCAACATGTCCAGGACCGCATGACAGCAGACATGTACCTGTCTGGTCCTGCTCCCAGGGGGGGGAAATGCTCCATCCTCAGTGGTGGTACCACCAGAAGGTGGTGCAGAGCCAACAGAGGTTGATGTCCAAGGCTGGGCCCCAGATGTGCTAGTGCCCGGTGCCATGGTCAGCTGAAGTGGGACAGGAGGTTCTGCCGGGACCTCCCAACCCATTCAGCCTATGGTGTTGCAATTTAAACCCACATATGGCTTAGTGATAGACAATAGCATACAGGATTACCTACAACAGTATGCATAGATATCACCATCAACCCAACACAACAGATGGTATACATTTGCAGAGGGAGCACAACACATGCATATATACTGCATGCCATCTATACAATGTGTAGTAGACGTGTGACCGCAGCTATGAACAGTTGCCCATTATTGGCTTGTCACTGGGAACCCCAGAGAGTTTCTGTCATACCACTGTTTCATGTGACATATGTCCAGTCAGGGATGCAATGGCAGTAACACATTCCTATCATCATGTTCTGTCTGCAGTCCTCATACTATGCTTCTGCTGTGCAAAGATGTGTGCTCAGTGTGTAACATAGGAAACAAATGGTTGCACACACTGACCAGTTCACAGATGGCCCTACAGATGGGGGTCCCTCACGAACAGAGTACTGTCATGTCTGTATTAAAACATGCAAAATAGCCATTTCTACACACATGTTAAACAGGCAGTAGTCTCAATGCAGCATAGCTGCACTTACATGCTGTAGTCATGTGTGGCACATCAACCTCCTGTCTTTAGGCTATTTCCCACTGTGTATAATGTTTGAGGTACATCCAGATATCAACTGTGATGCCGTGTCAGAACACCACATCCAGGTACCATTCACAGCGACTGTCATGGCCAAATACCAACATGTTTTTCCTAGATAGTGTACTGTGTTTATCATGCAAATGGCTATGGGAACACCATCACAGCTGTTCCACATGCAATCAGCTAGAGGAGGACTGCAATAGGTGCAGAGGCTATCACCTGATCATGTCCATCACTTACAATACACATGCTGCTGCTGAGCAGTTGTACACCTTCACATCCACCAGAGAGTGTGTGGGTGGGACAGGCAAAGTACACCAGGGAAGGGCTTGGAGACTTAACCCTAAACATCGTCTGCCACACACCTAACAGTACAGGGGTCAAACACCTGACTGACTAGTCATTACTATTACATGTGCATGACGTTACTACATGTGCCACAAAGGCGACATGTTGCTGTGCTGTAAGAACATATATGTGTGTAGGTGAGTGACATCTGCAAGAGGTATAGTAGACATACATTAGGTGTGGCAAACATGGCTGTCCATGTGAACGGGTGCCATCGTCACCACAACCACACTCTCTAATGGACACGCATTGACACTCTTTGCCAGGGCCACAAATACAAAACCTAACTACTTAGTTTGCCACCCTGCAGTAATGCACAGGACATATCTGGAGGTTCTATGGGTTAGGGCATGTGAAAGTGTTTGACATCTGTTGGTATGCCAAGGAGGGTTATACTGGGAGTGACTGTGGTTGGGAGCATCATAACCCACATGCAGACACAAGGTGCCAGTACTGACATGCATGTATGCATTGCTTCATGGGTGTGTAGTGGTTGGCTGTGCTAGATGGCAGTACAAGGCTGGGTGAGGGGTAATCCTTGGCATCGCATCACCCGACAATGGTGTGCAGTGCAGGGGTGTAGTGTCTGCAATGTCCCACACAGATGGGTACTGCATGATCTGCCCTGACATCCTGGTTACCAATGTGTATGGCCATAGCTTTGCAATGCATGCCATGCCTGTGTTTGATAGTCCTTCACATGGACATTGATGGACATTGCCTGGGATGTGCATGTCCCACAATACTGTACAGTGGCATGTACAGGTGTACCTGTTTTGGCAGGCACATATTGTGTACACAGACTGTTATCCCCGATATGCCAATACTGGCCTGGTGTGGCGAATCCTGCTTATAGTGAGCAGGTCGACCCTGCACCTGCATTGATAGTATGATATAGGTATTCTTGGTGTCAGTGGCATTGGTCCATACAGGGCACATGTGTATGGCATTGTATGGCCTTTGTGGATCACATTTGATGGCACCACATATGTTGCAGGCATCCAGTGGGGAACATAGTGAAGGCACAATGTCCGCTAATATGTGCCTATTGTACCACTGTACAGGGTGCCATGTCCTCTACAGGCCACTGCATTCACACCATGCCTACTATGTGTCATCAATGTGCATGGTACTAGCATCATAGCGGGATATCCTAGGTAACTGTATTTGTGCATGGCACATGGGTGCAGGACATATACCGGGTACTAGTAGGGTTGCATACATTGTTCACCAGGCCTTTTGCCAGGTGTAGGGGTATGGCTTGCCAACATAGTCCCGTGGCTTACTGACAGCTGTATTCCTCATGAGGTGGCCAATATGTCATAAGATGGACACCACATAGGAAAACTACAAAATCCGCTCCCCAACATGTCCAATGGTAAAACACTCACAGCCAACTCTACACAGCCTCTGACAGACAAACACACACTTGCCATGTCCTGTATTCGAACCCCTACCTACCATATCACACTGCAGCAATACGCTTTTAGGGCACGCACTACGGCGAATACTGGGTTACAGCACACTTACAGGTGTAGACCTAGGTGGGTGACAACAGCAGCATTGACAAAGGTGGCCATGTAATTTGTACAGAAAGTGTACTTGTCTCACACAGGCAGACACACACGCACACACCTGGCATGTCTGGGATTAGAACACCGACCTAACTACTTTATTACACTCCAGCATTACGCAGTTACAGAATGCGCTACCCAGATTACTGCGTTACAGTACTCCCAGAGGTGTATTTCTTGGTGGCTGACATCATCAGTCTTGCCAAAGGTGGGTACAGGAATTGTATAGAGTGTGAGCAGTCTAAAAGTATTATTCAGTCCTCAGGCAGACGGGGACATACACACACACACACACACACACACACACACACACACACTTGGCAAGTCTGGAATTAGAACACTGACCTAACTACTTTATTACACTACAGCATTATGCAGTTACAGAGCCCGCTACTGAGATTACTGGGACACAGCACTCCCAGAGGTGGATTTCTAGGTGGCTGACATCATCAGCCTTGCCAAAGGTGGGTATAGGAATTGTATGGAGTGTGAGCAGTCTAAAAGCATTATTCAGTCCTCAGGCAGACGGGGACATACACACCCACACACACACACACACACACACACACACACACACACACACACACACACACACACACACACACATACTTGGCAAGTCTGGGATTAGAACACTGACCTAACTACTTTATTACACTACAACATTATGCAGTTACAGAACGCGCTACCGAGATTACTGGGACACAGCACTCCCAGAGGTGTATTTATAGGTGGGTGACATCATCAGCCTTGCCAAAGGTGGGTATATGGAGTGTGAGCAGTCTAAAAGCATTATTCAGTCCTCAGGCAGACGGGGACATACACACACAGACACACACACACACACACACACACACACACACACACACACACACACACACACACACACACTTGGCAAGTCTGGGAATAGAACACTGACCTAACTACTTTATTACACTACAGCATTACGCAGTTACAGAATCCGTTATCGAGATTGCTGGGACACAGCTCTCCCAGAAGTGTATTTCTAGGTGGGTGACATCATCAGCCTTGCCAAAGGTGGGAATAGGAATTGTATGGAGTGTGAGTGGTCTAAAAGCATTATTCAGTCCTCAGGCAAACAGGGACATACACACACACACACACACACACACACACACACACACACACACACACACACACACACACACACACAGACACACACTTGGCATGTCTGGGATTAGAACACCGACCTAACTACTTTATTACACACACACACACACACACACACACACACACACACACACACACACACACACACACACACACACACACACACACACAGAGACACACACGCAATGGCACCCAACATGCATGTGATATGACAGAAGGCATGCAACATGCATGTGTTTTGGCAGACGGCATGCAGCGCAGACAATAATAGTGGTAGTTATCATACATCCCTGGGTTGCACACAACAGCATGCATGTGTCATAGCAGAAGGCATGCAAATTACACAATCATAGTACTAGTTAGCATACATCCCTGTGTAACACCATGTAGACCAGCACAGGTTAACAGTACACCTGCCTGATGTATGGCATATGACCTTGACAATCACATGTAGTATAACATGTGATCTGCTGACGTGTGCAATGACATGCATCCATGTTTAACACAATGGTGTCCTGTCAAATATACAGTTGGGTAATCGTGTCCCAATGCAGTGTTGTCTGTCCGCCCTACAGATATACTGCACATTTAGCTGATGTGCATGGCCATTGCAGGGAATCATGAGGCATCGCTATTGCTATACAGTGTGAGTTACAGACACAGTTCATAGACATGACTGTGTTCAGATACAATACATATATACTGTGGAATGTGACCTACGTCACTGAGATGTATACACACTAAACCATGATGTGGAATGTGTGACACAGGTCACTGAAGGGTATACGGATGACACCCCTGCACATCTGTAACCATATTGCTGCTGCCTGGCAACTATGGCCAGACATGGCAAACTCATTGGTACACCATGTCCGACATGACATCTGTGCACCACACACACACACACACACACACACACACACACACACACACACAAGGAGCAAGGATGACATTGATGTCCGACACCAGCAAGGGGAATGTACTGTATCTGTGGGTTGATGTGGATACTGTACAGGTGACTGCTGTCATGTCGTGACACACTCAAGATGTTCAACACATCTTATATGGTGAACTGATGTCATGCCTACACAAGATGTGCACAGGCCTGTAGGATGTCTAGTGTTCCACATCTGCAATATAATCATTACACAAAGGCCATTGTTGGACTATGTGTAGCTATTCTATGACAGGGTGTACACACAAGCACATCACATCTACTGTGTGTGTTGCTTCATGTCTCCGGCCATCCTCCATGGCCATGTGTGTACATGTGTTGGCCAAATTATTGTGATGGGCTTCTATTTCACATGTCTGTGTTGTCCCATATGACATACACCCATAGATGTCATATGCTCCACTGACGACAGGGTTATGCAGACAAAGGTTGGTATGTTTGGTATGTGGGATATGTTTTTCAGGATAGTTAGGCAGTGTTGCAGCCAGGCCACTAGATGTCATGGACATGTCAAGAAAGCACATCACATTGTGTGACATTCATAGCAGGGCTATGATCCACACCAGTGAATCCTGTGGGCTGGCCATACTCCAGCTCACTGTGTAGTACTGTTTGTATTCCCCACATGTGTAGTTCTGATCTGTAGTTTATGTCCCTACAGTGAACAGCACCTCCACCATTGTATGCACAGCTGTCCACACATCTGGCAATCACAGTTTGTGAGGATTCATGTCGGTGATTCACATAGTTTGCAAGTGTTGTACATGGGTAGCCATTGCGATGCATTGCAGGTCTGACCTGTATATTGTGACAGGACCATACATTATGTGTACATGTGGTAAATGGCCAGATGGCAGACAGATCTGTGCATTAAGATGCCTGATAAATAATAACAGTCTCACCTACAACAGACTGTTGTCGCAGCAGAATGCCAGAGGTACCTAAATAGGAGTAACACAGCAGTATGAGCATTATCCATGCCTGTATGATAGCTACAGGGTGCAATGTGCATGTTAACACATACACCAGTACATTAGACTATACTATGGTGTATGCACATGTGTGCATACACAGAGAAGCATACTATAGTATGTGGCATGTGTGTATACATGCCTTGCATATGATGTTACATTACATATTGTACAGTGACACATGCAACTATATGGAATATAGTTGTTATAGGTGCAGTAGTGACTTACCAAGCAACTCCAGGCTCGGTGGTTGAGAGACACCCACCTCCACAATATCGGCTAAGGCTTGTGGATGTTGTTCTGCAGGTGTCCTCAGGTTGGCCAGTAGCTTCTCGGTACGTGTGAGTGGGGGCTGGGTTGGTGGTCCACCACCTGTTGCACCTTGTTCCCTGGCGATTGCATTTGCACGCTGTTTCGCCCGTCTAATGAGGTCTGTACAGAGTCTGCACACCTGCTGGTATGTGCGGTTGTGGCCACCCACATCATTAACCCTCCTGCAAAGTTCCAGCCACAGGGCATCCCACTGCTGTGCATCCTGTGGTACATGGCTGAACAGGATATCATGATTGTCATGTAGGTATGGGATGAGGGCATCATCCTCCAAGTGGGTATAAGGGGGTAGCCTTGCACGCGGCATACCTGGAAGACATAACAATGGAGACAGGTTACAGTAACAGACAGAGACATACAGAGCTACAGCTAAACATACATGTGTATCGCATTTATTACGATTAAATAGTTGTCTTTGCAAATCTATATGACACTGACACCACTGACATGTTTGTGTCACACACATGTGACACTCAATGGTGAGTGGATAGTATCACCATATATGTGTGTGTGTGTGTGTGTGTGTCACCTGATTACATTGCTCATACTCCATGTGGATGCTGTCTTGATGTGGGCATGTCTATTTGCCTGTACTGGTGTTCCTACCTATCAGCACATGGCTGGATGTGTCCACATTAATGCAATCAACCTTCATGTCACATATAAAGACTTACACTGCCTTAACGGACATGACCTGTGACCCTGAAGACTTGCTCACGGAAGGTTTTACATGTATGTGTTCTGCCATATACATCTACACAGCACCGTACTGCAATTTAACATCCTGCCATGTATCACCTGTGTTGCACATGTGATACACATGGGACACTGGCTAGCCAGATGGTATTTGCAGGGATGGATATCGAGTATAGCATGTACAGTCAAAATCAACTAGTAGGCTATATGCCCTGGGTCATATATGAATCTAGGATGAAAGGTTACCTAGCTGTAGCCGACAGGCAGGTCTCTAGGACCAGGTGGAGCAGTGCCACATAACTGATCCACAGGGTTAATGATACATTTATCATGCGGTCATCACACCATGTCTGAGAGGGGGGCGATGTGCAGCTTTGCTGGACAGGAATGCATAGTATGGCAGGACTATGTAAAGTGTATGGGACAAAGATCTGTCCAGCATGTGGTGATCCTAGTACTAGGAAGGTGGATTTCCATGAAGTATGTGTTTGAGATCAGGATGTGTACCTGTAGCATGTCCAACATCACTGGGTTGGACATGGATTTATTCAGGGTATGCATCATGCTACATAGTGGAGATGGGGAATGGGAAGGCTGGTGTAGACCATCTGAACATGGCCAATACCCTTTAAAGGAAATATGTGATCTGATATGGGTCACTTGATTGTTGTGTATGGCTGGACAATGATCTCTATATTCATAGATGGCACCCTGTCATGATTAGGGTTGCCACATATGACTACCTGACAGGTGTGGTGACACAACTATCACAGGAAAGACAACTGCCCAGCTGGATCCCTGACACACAGTGTCCAGTATGTTGATCGCTGCCTAGGTGGTAGTTCATGGGTAATGGGTTATTAACATAGGGGTGACAATGCAATATGTAGCTGTCAGATTGTGGCCATATGTCACACACACCTCACCCACAAAGCCCCTTCTGTATGTTGTCCACAACACTCTGAGTCGGCTTTTGCTCCTAGGTCATAGACGTTCACATACTTCAATAGGGAGATGCCTTCTGTTAGTCTGTGTGGTATGGACTACAATGAGGGGGAATACAATTAATTAACCTTGTCTTACTGTAGCTGGCACTGGTGTGAAGTGCATGTATTATTCAGACACCTTCTGTACTGTTGGTTCTGCCAGCAGTCCCATTGCAAAACACTCCTGTGACATAGGAATGTACATCTAGTATACTGAGTGTAGGTGGAGCAAAGTATGGGTGATGATGTCCTATGATCTGGCAACGTATGATATGCAGTGTGAAATTAACCGTACTGTCATCTACATCTGTACTGCTGACATCAAATAATTTGATCAAGGTTCATGTCCTTTCAGACCAGACTCAGCAGAGTAGTAGTGCAGTACTTCCCATTATCAGTGGTGTCTCCCCCTTTGTGGGTTGTGATACCTGTTGGTGTGCACCATACAGTGTGTACACAGCCTGACATGAAGCTATGTTTTACATGATGTGTATGTGGAGAGCAACTTGTTTTGCCATATGTGTATGATACAACCTGGGATGTGGACAGGTCCCATGCGGCCTGAGTGCAGCTTGTACCTTCATAGTTGTGGATACAGGGGCTCTGTGGTGTACATGGATATATGATTGTGTACCTGTTGGGGGGGCAGTGTGTTTATGTTATCCAAGACTCTATCTGGATTGCTTATTCATGCTCAGCACTTGTTCAGAACTTGTAAGCACTACGTAAGCTACTAATTACTATAGCACTCAATCTTCCTCATTACCTAGAGGTAAACAGGTTTTGTACATACTTTTCTCACTTGCTTAGAGTAAAATAGCTCTTGTACTCACTTTCCTCACTTATCTAGGGGAAATTAGTTTTATATTCAGGCATGTCCAAGGGTCAGCTGCTAGTGTTCTCTCCTATCTATCTGATGAATCTGGACATCTTGAGGCAATGTAGACATTGCCTCATGTACGCAGACAACCCTCTCCACCTACCACCCAACACTATAACCTGTGAGAGATGCACTTATCTAGTCAAACTGGAGGTAAAGCTCTCTCCAACCAAGACAGACCCTGACAGTCATGTGGAGAAGGTAAACATTCGCACCACACCACACTCATCACATAGTCTCACTGAATCTACCCCACCATTAACTGGGAAAACTACTCGTGTACCAACTCATTAGCTCAACACTTTCTGGAATTCATAAACACCAATGCCCTGGATCAACTTATCCACACACCCACCAGGGGCAACAATAACCTAGATCTAGGCATTACCAACATGAGTGACTGGTGTTCCACACCTGAAGTCAACTCCTCGTTGGTCTGATCCGACCACAAGCTTAGCAGCCTCGATATCCATATCCCGCCCCCAACCCCCATTATGGGAACCACAGTATATTATGTCTACAAAGCCAACTTCATGCTTCTTAAGACAGACGTGGTGAACTTCATGACACCCATGCAGATGGACAATACAGTTACAACTGCTGAATCCTACACAAATGCACTCTATAAGCACTTACACGAGTGCATGGATCATGCTATCCCAAACAGAACCAAGACGCTATACTCCTAATTAAGGAAGCCAATCTGGTGGTCCCATGCCATAAACAAACTGTACAACAGAGTTGCAAAAGAGAGTACAATCCCATGCTTGGAGGAGCTCCCTGGTCAGCCTCAGTAAGAAGGAGAGTTCCCTTATAAGATCCTCCAAAGCTAGCTATAAAAACAAAACTTCCACTAATTCCAATGGCAACCACTAAGCATTCTATAGCTATGTCAAATATCTCAATGTCAACACCCAGATCTGCTCTGAGTTACAGCACAAAGGCACGAACATTACAGAACCAACTGATATTGCCAACATCCTGGCAGATAGGTTCAGTGCTACCTTTCCCCCCTTTCAACCCCTAAAGGGCCCATATCTATACAGGAAGAGTGCAGAGTTCCTGTAATCACAACTACACAGGCAAAAGATGCACACTCTAAAGCCAGTATCACAGCATCCATGGGACCGGACAACATCCCAGGCTGCGTTTTACACAAACTTCAGAACGTACTGGCTCCCCACTTATGCACCATGTTCAATAACAGCCTCGCATCGGGCTTTGTGCCTGCTGAATGGCACACAGCAACAGTTATCCCACTCCACAAAGGTGGTGCCACAATGGACCATGGGACCTATTGCCCTATAGGCCTGACTAGCCTGGTCTGCAAGGCTATGGAGAACATCATCATGAATCTCAGTCACATAGACATTGGGTACCTCCAAACCTTTGACCCCTCCCAGTTTGGCTTTGTTAAGGGCAGACCATGCCTTATAAACCTGGTGGACGTCTTAGAGACAGTTACCAAGGCATTAAATGAGGGTAAGGAGGTCCACACAGCCTACCTTGATCTCTCAAAGGCTTTCAACACCATTCCCCATTCTGGTATTATCGACATACCTATCCACCTGAACATTAACCCCTACATCATGTGATGGTTTGCAAAGTGGCTCACGGACAGAACCCACACAGTGGGAGTTGCATACCCTAGGTCCGACTGTATACCAGTTACAAGTGGCGTCCCCTAGGGCTCAGTTCTAGGACCCCTCATGTTTGGTATATACTTCTCTGACATACAGGCAAGCACAGGAGGGCTTTGGCTGAAAAGGTTTGCAGACTACTGCAAACTAGGAGCCATAATTGTTTCCCCAGCTGATACAGACACCCTCCGGAAGGGTCACACTGAGATGGATACCTGGTGTCAATATCATGGCCTCAAGCTGAATGCCAAAAAGTGCATAGTCATCCCCTTTGGATATAACTAATTACCTGCGGACTACCACATAGGTGCTTGCCCCCTACATACAGAAAAGGTAATAATGGATCTGGGAACCCCAGTAGATAGCAATCTCTCCTTCAATACCTATAATGACAAGGTGGTTAGAATATCCTTCAACGTGGCCTCCTAATCTCTAATGGGTTCACATCCAGAACAAAGGAGGCCATTGTGCCTCTCTACTCATGACTTATTAGACCCATTAAAGGATACAACACCCCATTTGGGATGTACATTACTAGATAACTGCAACAGCTTGGAAGACCACAACAGTACCACACCTAGAGGATTACTGACCTCAAACAGATGACCTATGCAGCCCAACCTAAGAAACTCCAGCTGTACTCAGTTGCATACCGCATACACACAGGTGATCTCTGCTTGACATACAAGGCCCATGTCCAACCCAGTATTGCTGGATATGCTCCACCTAAACAGAAGCCCCTGAGAGCCACATGGTCTAGGGATATACACCTAACCACAACGATGACTAGGACGTGCTGGACGGATAGATTACTGACCTGGAGACTCCCCATGCTTTGGAACATGATTCCAATGTACATCAGGCAGGGCCCCTCACTAGCACTCTTCAAGGGAAACCCAGACGGGTAGATGGGAGACAGACATGTACCCCAGGGATCACTGCAGTGGCTCTGCTGGACAGAGGCACAGGGAACTAATGGGTCTGCTGTTCAGAGGCACAGGGAACTAACCTAAGGGGGTGGCGGAAGCCAACACACTCTAGCTAGGCTTATAAATACCCTTGGGCAGACAGCCTACTACCTACCTGTTCACTTATCACAAGTCTTATGTGCATGGATAGTTAACTAGCTCTTCCATTTTACTTTGCTAACATGCTGATAAACTGTCGGGTGACTACAAGTCATATGTATTCTGTTATTGTGTATTGTAAATGCCAATAGACATAACTAATGTTTGCCTAACATAACAGCAATGCTATGTAACTTGTAATACCTATCTGCCTACAATACTGTACATTACACAGTTATTGGCACAATATCCCACAATGCAAATCATAATTGCACAGTGGGCCAACCTTCGACATGTTATTCTCAGTAATACACCCATACATATGCCTACTGTTACAATATAGCAACATATATATATCCCACCCCTTCAATTATTTAAATTTATTGGCCATCCTACAGTATTTCATAGTACCAAAATAACCACCCCTTTCAGTCCATCTTGCTGTTTTAAAAATAGTAACTCTCCACTAAACCTTAACTTTTTAAACAGGTAAAACTCAAGTTACCTACTTTCATATCTAACTTCTCTAGTGCACACTGCAGAGTGCATTCTTTTCAATCTTACCTTTAAGCATCCCTGTTACTAGCACTTTCTCTAATACCTATAAAGATCATCTCTACTTGACTCCAAGTAGACTTTTCTCTATCTGTTAAACCTAGCACTTGCTCCTACAGTACTTATTACCTTGATAAGGCACTCTTATAGATAGCACCCCAAAAAGGCAACCCCCCATGTGCCGGTCACCCACTTCCCCCGCAATCTCTTTTAAAGTTTTTGTCTAGTCCTTCTAGCATGTCGAGGATCAGTTGCTAGTGTCCTCTCCTGCTCAGCTGGTGAACCTGGGAATATTGAGGCAATGTTAAAATTGCCCCAAGTACACAGCAAACCCTCCACCTCCCACAAAACACAAATACATGCGAGAGATGCAACTATACGGCCAAACTGGAGGCTGAGCTCTCTCAACATAGGACTGGCAAGACCAGTCAGGAGGAGAAGGTTACCACACACTATAGACCCAGTCTCACATAGTACCATCACAACCTCAAATCATACACATAAACACACAAAGACATACTCGGCGGTCTGATCAAAAATCTACCAAAACAGCAGAGGCCACCAAAGCAGACACCCAAACAACCACCACCTCAGAACACAACACCTGCAACACATAGACCTCACAGTCAGAGTGTCAAACAGTCACAGCCCTTAAGGCCAAACACAATGCCAGACACACTAGTCATTGGTGACTCCATAGTCAGACACACTGGCGTCCCGCCACCAGACTGAGTACGCAGAAAGTCTCAGTAAGCTACCATTCGGGTGCTAGAAGCCGCCACATGCACTCAGGTCTCTCAACAGCAGGTACAAATACGACTCAGTCATTGTCCACGCTGGTGTAAACGACCTGGAGATCGCCTCCTGGACTACATGAAAAGAGACATTGAGGAGCTCTCTGATTATGTAGCCCAGGCAGGTATGACCCTGACCTTGAGCAGTATCCTACCTTCACCAAGAATGATGCCACAATACAGAGATAAGATGATCAGCTTTAACAATTGGCTTAAACTCTGGTGTCATTCAAAGGGGATCAATGTCTGTCTGCCTGGGATGACATGCTGGACAAGCCACGCTTCAAGAAGCTTGCACCTGTCACCCTGGGATTCGGATATTGGCAAAGGCTCTTGCCACCCCATAGTGCCTTTTTAGGCAAGGCTCAAATTCTAAACCTACCACCCTAGAACACAAAAGGAAAAAACTAAGGGTAATGCTGCTCAATGCCAGAAGTCTAAATCTCAAAATGCACACTCGAGGCCCTTCTCAGTATGGAGAACATCGATGTCTGTGCAGTGACAGAAACCTGGTTCAAGGCTCCTGAGAGCACCCCAGCACTATCAGGTTTTACCTCTTATCATGCGTTCCGCCCCAAAATCGGACAATACCAAGAAAGGAGGGGGTATCCATATTCATCAAAGACCCACACCTCAAGACTGGTGGCAACGCACGATGCATCGGAGACCATCCAGGTGCAATTAACCATAGGCAAGACTGCTCTGCAAATTGTAGCATGTTACAGGCCACCCTCACAAACTCAGGAACCTCACATGGCCTTCCTGAAAACACTAGAGGGATAAATGTATCACCAAACACCATCATACTAGGTGACTTCAATTACCCTAATATAGACTGGGAACACTACTCAAGCCCAAACACCCTAGCCCAAAAGTTCCTGGAATTCATAAACTCAAATGCCATGGAACAACTAGTCACCATCCCCACAAGAGGAGAAAACATACTTGATCTCATCATCACGAACATGGGAGCACAATGTTCAACACCGAAGTATACCCCTCACTGGTGAGATCAGATCACAAACTAATCTCGCTGGAGGTCCTCATCCCACCCCCACCTGAAATAAAAAGACCACAGTAAAGAACTTCTCGAAGCCGACTTCACACTTCTAAAGACTAGTGTGGTCTCCTTTAAGGCCCCGAGGCGTGAGGAAAACAGTACTCAAGCCGCTGAATCACTTACAAATGCCTTCTACCAGCACCTGCAGGACTGCATGGATAAGGCAATCCCAAGCAAAACAAAGACTCTTTGTACCAAAGGCAAGCGTCCAGTCTGGTGGACCCCAGCCATAAACAAACTCTACAACAAAAGGAGGAAGCTACTACAAGATAGAGCAAAATCCTTAAAAGGTAAGACACCCTTGATCACTATAAGTAAAAACTAAGAGCTCTCATAAAATCATCCAAAGCAAATTTTGAGAGAAAAATAGCTAAAGACTCAAAAGACAATCATAAGGCCTTCTTTAGCTATGTTAGAAACCTGGGAGGAACCTCCCAGATATGCTCAGAACTAGTTCAAAATGATGTGAAGATTACTGATCCTACAGACATTGCCAACATACTGGCTGACAGGTTCAGTGCAAACTTCTCCCCTCCCCAAAAGGAGAGATATCTATACCAAGCGTTGCAGCCCCCAAACATCTCCAACGCCCAAGTGAGAACTGCTCTCTCCAAAGCAAAAAACACAGCATCCATGGGACCTGATGGTGTCCCCGCTGTGTGCTCCACGAACTCATCGAGGAATTAAACCCACAGCTAGGACAGCTGTTTAATCATAGTCTTACCTCTGGATACGCACTAGGGTGGCGACTGCAACTGTGGTCCCACTTCACAAAGGCGGTGCCTCCACCGACCCTGGAAATTACCGCCCATTAGCTTGACAAGCCTTATCTGCAAAGCCATGGAGAGGATCATAATGGACCTCATAAATAAAGATATAGGGAATTTGCAGACTTTGGATCCATCCCAGTTTGGCTTTGTCAAAGGCAGATCATGCCTTCTAAACTTGGTTGACTTTTTCAAACAGTCACCAAAGCCATTGATGAGGAAAGGCAGTCCATACAGCCTACCTCGATCTGGCAGGCCTTGATACAATACCCACTGGGTATCATTGAAAAACTCATCAGCTTAAATGTTAACCCATACATCACAAGATGGGTTGCAAACTGGCTGAGTGACAGAACCCACAGGGTCAGAGTTGCTGGCGCCATGTCAGACTCAAAGCCTGTCACAAGTGGTGTACCACAGGGCTCAGTCCTGGCCCACTCTTGTTTGGCATCTACTTTTCGAAGTACAAGCAAACACAGGAGGGTTATGGCTGACAAAGTTTGCAGATGACTGCAAGCCATAGTGGAAAACACATCTGACACAGATATCCTTCAGAAGGGTCTCACAGAAACGGATAACTGGTGCCAGAGCCATGGCCTAAAGTTAAATGCCAAAATGCATAGTCATACCCTTTGGGAAAAACAAGGTTACCCCTAGCTACCAAATAGGTGGCAATCCACTGAGCATAGAAGAAGTTATCAGGGACCTGGGGACCCAGGTTGATAGTAGTCTGTCATTCGACACCCATGTAGCTAAAGTAGTTAGGAAGACCTTCTACATTGCCCACCTTATCATGAAGGGATTCTCATCTAGATCAAGGGAGGTCATAGTCTCCCTATACTCATCACTCATCAGACCAATGATTGAGTACAATGCCCCATTCGAATGTATCTGACCCGACACTTGCAGCAGCTGGAGAGGCCACAAAGTTCCTCACCAAAAGGATAAAGGGTCTCAAACATCTGTCCTATGCTGCCCGACTGAAAGAACTCCAGCTCTATTCAGTAAACTACGCCATTGCTCAGAGGTGACCTTTGCCTAACATACAAGGCCATGTCAAACCCAGATTTGATGAATATGCTTCACCTCAAAAATCTAGATCCGTCAGAGCCACAAGGCGGAGACTTAAACCTCGACACGGCTATTAATAGGACGCTGGAGGGATAGATTCATCACCCAAAGACTCCCTATGCTGTGGAATAAAATCCCGGTATATGTGAGGCAGAGCACCTCGCTGGCCTTGTTCAAGAGAAATCTTGACCAATGGATGGGAGATCGCAGATATACCCCAGGGATTACCTCAGTGTCACTGCTCAACAGAGGCACAGCAAAATAATGGGTATAGTTCCCCATACTAAAGGGGTGGCGTAAGCCACAAAACTATGGGCTAGGCTTGTAAATGCCCTCGGGCAGATAGCCTAGTATGAACCTATGAACCTATGAACCTATATACTATCCCCGGTTATAGCACATACTTGTAGGACCAGCCCTGCCACTGACAGCGGCTGGTGAGGAATATTTGGGTTCAAAGCCCTTATATAGCATCCCTTGTGGTGTATGCGGAGTTTGCCTTGTGACCTACAGCAGTACACACATAAATACTACAACCGTTACTATGCTCAACAATACATCACTACAAGATAACTGTTTCCACTATATGGATTGCGTACACTTTAAATATTACAGTACAGGTACTACATACACAGACATACTGAGTGTTCTACATACCTTATTAGTAACCCGAGGTGTCGTTGACTGTAAATTCATTCCTTTTCAGTTTGTGTTTCAATCTTCTTTGTAACGTTCTGCTGGTATATACAGATGGTTTTAATGTGTGATAAGCCATCCTTTTATAGTTAAATATCGGTAACATGTGCTATCCTGACCACCAATTGGTGTTCCAAAGTAGTTAATTAGATGCACATCAGCTGTGCAGCTACTCCATTAGCCAATACCATGGCAACAGTGGTGTATAACTGAGTACTCCACTTGGGCGTTGTCCGTTTGTCTTACTTTTGAGGAAGACAGCCTGGAGGTATTATTTGTGATTTATTTCAACAGCTATATGGAGATACAGATATATTAGCTTCATGACTTCCAAGGATTGTGTGTAATGGCTAGAAGATGTTGTTCTACATGTGAGTACAGCTGTTATATTTCAGAACATTGCTACTTATGCAGGGTTTGTTTATACCTGATACTTCTGCAGATGTTTCAGTCTGGGTAGGATGTTTGGGCAGCTCAAGGCTGTATGGCTATGCATGAACTGTTAGGTGGTTTATAGAGTGCTCACCAGACATCCTTGGTTTGGTGTACATGTGTATCATATTGTGCTGTTAATCAGTAATTGGTAACATTTCCCAGTGTACACACAACCCTCAGAAACAGGATTAGTGCAAACAAACCCTGTAACATCAGCAGGTGTTCCATTGTATAACAGCAACTATTTCACATAGGGCCATGTTAGTGTGTCTCTGACAAGGTATGTTAAGGCTTTTGCAGATGTTGTATAGTGAGTGAATGATTTGTGATGTTATTACAGTATGTATTGTAATTTGTTTGGGTGTGGGGGTGATGTTGATGGGTGTACATAGCAGATGCAGGTGTGTAGGAACTGCTTTTATACATAATCGATATGTACGTGAGGGTTCCTTCCCTATTTGAACACCTATCCTTTAGTGGACTAATACTATGGTAATTGCAGGCTGATTCATTAAGGCACTGTTAATTGGTTCCTGTATAGCATGCAGGTGATGTTAGTCCTTGAATCCTTTTGGCAATACATCAGAATGTAATAAAGTGTTGCTACATGAAAGCTGTGCATTTCTGTCATAGGTATTTGCAGTCATTGGAGTTGTGTTGGTGACTGACCCTCTTTGGCTAGGGTTGCCACCTTTTCAAATGGCCATAGTGGGACATTTTCAGGACACACATCAGATTTTACAGGCTGACACAAACCCATGGTCAGTACAAGGGATAGAACTTTCCTTTTTTCCCTGCATATAAGCTTATTCTTGTAGCAGTTTAGTTGCTTATCCTGTTTCTTGTAACATGTAGGTATTTTAGATACAGAAAGAACTATTGTATGCGACTATTACATTACATATGGGACATAATTATGTCCTACAATCTCAGGACATTTGCCACGTTTAACATTTTTGGTCAGGACACAACCGCCCAAAGAGGGACTGTCCCCCGCAAAGTGGGACAGGTGGTAACCCTATCATTGGCTCATGTCCATAGCACATATTTGTAATAGTGTATAGGCATATACTCTCCATATCCTTTGTTCATAAAGTTTGGTCGTGGCAGAATGTGTAATTGCTATGGTCCATGTTATACTCATATATGAACACTTCAACCGCTGTATACGGAATACCTATAGAATCCCGAAACCACACAATTCCGACGCCCACAGTACCGGGCCCAGACTCCCATACACCACATTACTGACAGCGACAGTAACTCGCGAAAGTAACACAAACATGGAACACACACACACACACACACACACACACTGCTACCCACCACATCCAAACAAACCATCCTACACTATGTATGAGCAGTTGGGCAAGCCCCCCTATACCCCTCATGTGGGTGTGACATGAAACATGAATTGGGAGACTATACATTAACATCCTAACTACATTTGGCATAGCCACTCACTGACACACTTCAGGGGAAACCTTGATGTGTGACTGGCCAACAGTATATACACCCCTGGGATCATGTGTCCCAGACACATACAGCCAGGGTGTGGGGGAGCCACTCCAGTTCTACAGCTGTAAGACTTGTTGGGGAAATTGAATGCTGTTGGTTTGTCATGTTAACATGCCCTTCTCAGATCACTATGTTCCCCTATCACCCTACAGCACACCTGTCTTCAACTGCTTCCAGAAACTCTGCCTGGGATCACTTCATTGGCTATGCTTGACAGAGGCTCAGATACTTCATCAATGGTGCAGGTAAAGCCATCACACTGTAGCTATGCTTCTAAATGCCCTTGGGCAGATAGCCTCCTACCTATCTGTGAACCTCTACAGTGCAGGCCATCTCCAACATCATATGTGATTATACAGAGTTTTCTGATCACAATATGCAGTGTACATTCACCATGTAGTCAGACAACAGTTAAGTACAGCAATAGCATACAGACTACTGATACATAATTACACCAAAAGCCTATCTTGGAAGCTAGTGGACATGTATAGGTTTCAGGCTTTGTATTGCTTACCAGTAGGTTACCTACAGGAAAGGTGGGACATAAGCACAGATGGGATACATGCCTGCAACAATGCCATACCAACTTGCATGTATCAGCCTAAGGCTTTGGAATGCTGGCCAAGGCTATTGGTGCACCCATGGTGCCGTTTTTAGGCAGGTCTCAGAGGTGGATCTCACCTCCATGAACTCACAATAGCGGAACCAAAGAGGGTTAGGCGACAGGGGTAGTACTCACAACATGCATGCACTCACAGCACCCCTCAGTATGGACAACATCTACGTCTGTTCTGTGACTGGGACATATATAAGGCCCCTGTGAGCATACCGGCACTACCAGACTACAACCCATAACACACATTTCAGCCACTGTACATGGACTGGCACAGACATGGAGGGGGTGTATCCATATTTATCGGGGATACCTACACCTCCAAGTTAGTGGGGCAGCATGATACCTCTGTGATCATCCATTTGCAGCTAACATCAGCCACAACTGCAATGCAAACTGTGAGCTGATACAGATAACTCTCCATGACCCAGGAGCACCACTACAATTATCTGGAGACAGTGGTAAACATGACAGTCCTACCAGACACCCTGTTATTGATCAATGTCGGCTACCTTACACTTAACTGGATAACCTACTCGAGTATGCACTTCCAGGCCCAGAACTTCCTGGGATTTATCACCTCATATGGCCTGTATCAGTTGGTAGATGGACTAACGAGAGGTGAAAATATACTAGAAGTGGTATTCACTGACATGTGCAACAGGTGCACTACAGCAGAGGTAAACTGGTCACTGTTTAGATCTGACCATGGACTATTCACTGATGATTTCTACTCCCAACCATCTCCCCCACACAAGGAACACACAGAGAATACCTTTCCTACAGCTAAATCCACAGTACTAATGACAGAGGTGGGAGGGTTCACAGCCCCCACACTCAGGGATGACACTGCTCAAGATACAGACAGAATTACGAATGCACTCTATAAGCACCTACAAAGATGTATGAATCATGCCATCAATGGTAAACCAGGACTAGCTACTCCTACACAAGGACAACAGTCTGCTGAATGCCTGCATTATACAGGCTATACAACAGAAGTAGTACAGTAGTCCAGAACAACAGCAAATCCCAAGACATGCAGATGTCTGTGACCAGTATTAGCAAGATACTTATGTTACTCATGTAATCATCCAAGGCTGACATCCACAGGTAAATAGGCATGGATTCAGAATATGACCACAAAGGCTTCTTTGGCTATGTCAAGGATGTAAGCAGTAACACACAGATTTGTACTGTGCTGGTGCAATATTGCACTGAATATACTGACCCTACTGATATCACCAACACACTTGATGATACATTCGGAGCAAGCTTCACCCCTACTGGGCCCACAACAATACCCAAAACGCACACTATCCCAGACATCTGTGACATACAGGTGGTAATGGTCCTTTCAAACGGCATGACAGAGCATCAATGGAGGCAGATGGTGTCCCAGACTGCATCCTGCAGACACTACAAGACAAAGTGGCCCCCCGCCTAATTTAGCAATTCACCATCAACCTCTACACAGGCTACATGACCATTCACTGGTGCATGGATACAGCTATTACACTCCACCAAGGTGGTGACACAACTGACCATAGTAACTACTACCCCATAGGCCTGAGTAGCCTGATCTGCATGCCTCATGGCACTCATGAACATAGACAATGGTAACCTCCAGACACTTGACCCAACCCAGGTCACCTTGATTGAGTGCAGATCATGCCTACTGAACCAGTTTGACATCTTACAGCCACCTAGACTTTAGGTGTGGGATGTGGTAGTTCACACATACTACCTGGACCTCGCCAAGGGTTTTGACACCATTCCCCACTCAGGTATTATTTCTACACTCACAAGCCAGTACATGCACCCATACATCACAGGTTGGTTTGCCAACAGGCTTACACACAGAACCCACATGGTAAGCCTAGCAGCCTCCAGGTCCAACTCGACCAGTCACAACTGGTGTCCAACAGGACTCAGTCCTGGGACCCCCTACTGTTTGCCATATACTTCTCAGAGGTACGGGCTAACACAGGTGGACTACATCAGGCCGTGTTTGGTGATTACTGCAGACTGGGAGCCATAAATGACAGTCCAGCTGTCAGAGGCCTCCTTCAAGGGGCCTCATATAGAACAACACAGGGTGTCAGAGTGATGGCCTCCAGCTAAAGGCCACATATTGCATGGTCATTCCATTTTGGGAAACTACACACACATATATTAACACATGAGTGGAAGACAGTATAATTCAGATGACGTAATGGGTATGTGGAGACTACATTACATAGTGATCTCTCCTCTGACAGTCATAAGTGCGAAGTAGTTAGGACATCCATCTATGTAGGCCATCTGATTACTTAAGGGTTCACATCTAAACAAACTTATGTTTTTGTGCCCCTTTACTCATCAGTCATCAATCGCATCATCGAGTATGCTAACCCATTTTGGATGTACCTCAGAAGACACATCTGACAGCTGGAAGGGCCATGAACATACCTCGCATAGAGGGATAATACCCTCAGACATGTGCCCTATGCTGCCAGACTGCAAAAACTCATGCATTACTCAGTGGCATCTCGTTTACTCAGGGATGATATTTGCTGGCCAACAAAGCAGTGTCCAAGTCAGGCTTAATTGATATGCTCCACCTATGGGCATCCATATCACAGTGAGCCACACACTGTGATGAGCTACACCTTGCCACAACCATAACTGGAAGATGCCGGAGTGACAGATTCCTGTCACAGGTACTCCCCATTATTTGGAACTACATCCCTGATTACATTATACGAAACCCCTCACTAACACTCCAGAGAATCCTTGCAGAGTGGGTGGGGAACAGTGGATACACCCCAGGGATCCCGCAATTGGCTCTTTTCCACAGAGGGACAGTTAGTTAATCAATGGGGTGAAGACAGCAGACACTTTTTGGCTATGCTTATGACTACCCTTGGGCAGTTAGGCATGCACCTACCTATGTATCTATGAACCTATACATACAGTATGGACACATGCTGATAGGTTAATTTACTGTTCAGTTATTGACTTACCTTGTGCCAATTGCAGTTGTGTGTACAATAGTTGAGGGCTGTCTATGTAGGATGCACACAGTAGACCACCTATGTATGACAATTTACAGGTGGTCGTGTGTGTGTGTGTGCCATCCATGTTTGCTGTGTGTGCAGGTGGAGAAGGGTGTCAGTCCATAAGTCCTACACTGTCAGTGTGTGTGCTATATGTTCCCTATTTGCCAAGGCATGGGCATACTGGGCACGCCTCCATCTGCCTACTGGGGCTGGCACAGGGTGTTCGTGGTCTGAGTCCCTCTGTGCCTGTGGGGCCCTTGGCAATGGTGGTGGGCTGTGAGGGTTTTCACCATTCTGTCCCTGCTGCAGCTGTTTCCACAGGATCATATTGTATAGCAAACTGCTGCAGCACTGCACCATCCATTTTTGTTTACTATCTTTACAAATGAGTTATGATAGATAGCACTGTATGCTGTCCATTATGTGGATGAATCAGCTGTACTATTCTCTGATTCTCGACTCCAACCATCAGACTCACTCCTTTCTGCAGCAGTGATTTATTTGGTAGAAAAATACTTGACTGATTGTGGCCTATTCCTGAATACTAATATTACAGTGTATGTACCCATGTACCCTTTGCTTTGGCTGCTTCTATCTTCCATAATGATGATCATTTTCTATTACTCATAAAATGTGCCTGCAGTTTGGTGACTGAATTGATAGATACTGCCAATATGTTACTATTCCTTCGAATCTGATTCCCACACCAAAGACGTAATTGCTATTGTAATTGCTAACTACTGATTAGGGGTTGTTCTGCTCTGCCCTTTAATACAAAATCAAAACTGCTCAAACCTTTATTCCTCCTCCCAGCCAGCAGGCAGGATATATCTGTATCAACTGTTCATCTTTTGCTCTTTAAAATTTGATATGACATATAGTAAAATTTGATGTCACATAGAGTAAAATGTGATGTCACATATACTAAAATTGCAAAATTTGTCACTAGCACTTCTCATTTCCCTCATCCTTGTTTGGTTGCCCTTTTTTAATTTCTCCAAGTCTTTTGGGTTTCTAATACCATGATGTGAATGGACCCCATTCCTAAGTCAAAGTACGATTAAAGTTCATGAAATTAGTATTGTTTCAATCTTTGATGTCAGCCAAAGTGCTCTTTGTAGCACCCACAATGTGCCCAGTAATGACTCATTCTGCAATTCGAATGGAGTTACATGTATTGGTAACATATCTAAATATGACTGTAGAGTCTTTTTTATAAGATCCATTGTTTCTACCACTATTGGAACTGTCTGGGTACCTTTCTTCCACATGGCTCTCATTTCTGCCTAAAGATACTGGTATTTTATGAATCTGTGTCTCTCTGTACACAAGACACTATAGTCACTAGGTGTGGCAATTTCAATGATCAATGCTCCTTTTATCTTCTTTTCTTGGACCACTATATCCGGTTTTCTAGCATCTATCTTTTGAACTGTTGGTCATGGGTGATCCTACGTGATATAAACTTCATCATTTTCTATGATGCTTTGTGGCTCATGTTTCCAGTGTTTTTCAGCCACTTCGGTGCCATAATGTTTGTACATTCCCCAGTGCAACAGTCTCACCAAATTATTATGCCTTTCAGTATACAGTCTTTCTGCCATTAGTATGTTGCAACCAGCAACATGGTGTGTGACTGTTTCCAATTTGGTTTTACAAAACCTACATTTGTCTGTTTCTCCCACATGTTCAATAGACTTTGTAAACCAGTGTGTACGTAGCCCACTATCTTGGGCTGCCAATATTAACCTTTCATTTCCTGGTTTGAATGTGCCTCTCCTTAACCATTTCTGCATTCATTCTTTATCAACATGAGACTCTTTCAGAATTTTTCTATACTTGCAACTATATTTATGTTTTTTTCCACTTTTCTTGCCTTCTCATCTGGTCCTTCACCTTATATTTTTTTCTTTTCTTTTTTGGCACATTCAGTTGATACCTGGTTTTTATCTACTTTTGGTTTGATTTCCATTCCTGCTTGACGTCGATATGCTTCTGTTAAATTAAGCAGAGAAGTCATCTTAGAGTTATTCTTCTCCTGTTTCAAAACTTTCACTACATTTGGATCTTGTGAGATCAGTAGATATGTGTGGAGTCCCACGATTGCAGATCTATACATGTAATCAATTTCAAGGAGGCCCATCCCTCCTTTGGAATGGGGTATATATAATCTTCATATACACTGATTTTTATAAATCATTTGGTGAGCATGAAGCATCCTTCTTGTTTTAATATCTAATCTATCCAACACTTTTTGGGGCCAGTCAATCACTCTAAAACTATAAGTTAGGAGAGGAAGAGCAAACTGATTTATAGTTTGGTTCTTGTTCCTAGATGTCAATGCTGTTCTCAGGCTTAATTTAAGTATTCTAAAGTATTCCTTACGAAGTTTTATTTGCATTTGTTCAGGGTTTATTGCTGATCCTTCATCAATTCCCAAGTATTTATACACTCCTTCTTGCTCAAGTTCTTGTCCCAAACTGATGTTTTCCTGGTGCTGCAGTTTTCCTGCTTTAAAGGTTGCTTTTGCACATTTATCAAGACCAAATGACATTCTAATATCATCAGAAAAAGGTTTGACAATATGCAGCTGTGCTTTGAGTCCCTCATCTGATGAGCTATACAGTTTTAAATCATCAACAGAGAGAAGATGAGAAGTCATTAGACTTTGTTGTTTTCTAGGAGCCAAATTGTAGCCATGGCCTGAGATGTTAAGTAAACAGTTTAATGGAGTAATGGCAAGGCAGAATAGCAATGCTGACAGAGAGTCACCCTGGAATATTCCCCTTTGAATTTTTATCCCTGGGATAATAATCAGTCCTTTATCATGGCTTAATTGCAAAGTGGTCTGCCGTTGTTTCATAGTTACTGTAATGTATTCAATCAGTGTAAGGTGTATCTTATACATTTTTAAGCACTCTTTTATCCATAAATGTGGGATACTATCAAATGTTTTTTTGTAGTCAATCCATGCCATACTTAGATTCTTCCCCTTTTTACAGTTGTCCACTATAACTTTATTTAACAACAAATGATCCTTTGTTCCATATAACTTTCTTTTATTGCCCTTTTGTTCTACTGCCATAATTTAGTTTTCTTCTACATGACTATAAACTCTGTCGGCGTCCGTTCCCATGTATAGTTTATATGTTGTCGGAAGGCAAGATATTGGTCTATAATTTTTAGGGTAGCTTGCAGGTTCACTCTTAAGTAAGAGCATTGTTTTGCCTGTTGTGAGCCAGTGTGGTGTCTGTTCGGGGTGCGCATATAAATAGTTCTTACTCATGGCTAAATCCTCATGCAAAGATGTAAATACTTTTAACCAAAAGTTAGGTATTGCGTCTGTGCCTGGGGTTTTCCAGTTAGAGGCTTTTCTTAACTTTGTTTTAATCTTTCTGGCTATTTCATCCGATTTTATATCATGTACCTTTAAACCTCTTATTCTTTCTTTTACTTTTTCTATCCATTTAGCATCTTTGTTATGTTCCACAGGCTCTTCATAGATACTTCTCCAAAATGTATCTACTTCCTCTTTTTTTGGCGGTCTTTCAATTCCTTTTACCTTATTTCCCAATTCTTTATAAAACTTTTTTCGGTCATCAATAAACTGCTTATTTTGTACTTTTCCCTTATATTTATCTGTGTATCTTCTAAGTTTTCCCACCTGTGCTGAAAATTTTAGTTTGTTATTTGCGACAGTGCATGATAGATCCTGGTCTGTTTTAATACTGTGCATTGTTTAATCACATCTATCTTTCTTAGTATTTTTGTTGATATATTCCCTCTTCTATAATCTTCTAACAGTGACACTTCTTGTCTTAATTGCTTTATAGTTTTCTCTATTTGATACTTCCATGATGGCATTCAATTTCTTCTCTTCCTTTCCCTCACTACCGTGTGTTCTTGTGGTAGAAATTTATAAGTTATTAATTTAGCAGCACAGTAATATATCCTGTTTACTTCTGTTATATCACATGTATCTCTATTTTCAGTACTAATTACTTCTTAGAATCAGACTTCTTAATTTTTGGGGTTTTATTGAACTTCTGCAGTCAATTTCTCTCATTGATCTTAATATATTTATCCATGTCCATTAAATCAAGCAACTCTTCTCTTAGCTCATTTTCTTCCAAACTGAGGGCACATCTCTTGTCTTCCATTTCCTGTGGGCATTCTATAGAAAGTTCTATAATATCTTCCTGTGACACATTCTCTTCAATTTTATCCTGTGTCATCTGTTGATCTGTCATATGGGAACTCACTGGACTATCACTCCTCAACATGGACTGCATCAGAGTTTCCACAGTTTCCTGTTCCTTTTCTTGCTGTCTAGCATCAAATGAATGTTTATACTGGTTTCCTGTGGAAGGCTCCAACATATCTTGATATGGCACCAGACCAATTGCTTCCTGTTCCACTGGTTTCCCCTTAATTTGGATAGCCATTGCTCTATCCTGATGTGGTGCTTTCTGTATTCAGTTTGCAACACTGAATCCTTCTCTTTGCAGCTGTTCCATAACCTCAATTTTTATTTCTTTGACTTCTCCATTACTAATCTCTTTTTCTACTTTTCCTCTTAGTTTTCTTATTTTTTGTATTGTAAAGTTTTTCATACCTGGATTAATTTGCCTGTATTTTTCTTCAAATATCTTTGGTGCTGCTCTTTTTGTATTAGTTAGTTTTGCTTTCTCCTTTGCATAAATATTACACCATATTAAATCTCTTTTCATTTCCCATGTCCATATTTCTTCTTCACATGTCTCCTGATCTTCTTGCTTTTCCTTATTCTAGGGACTCACTCCATCATGCTGTGATGTAATCTGTTTTAGACCTTCTACATTAAATCCTTCACTTCGCAAGCACTCCATAACTTGAACTTCTATTTCTTTAATGTCTGTTTTACTAACCTTCTTTTCCACATTACATCTTTGTGATGTTATTTTTTTTATTGTGAAATTTTTCATATTTGGATGCTTTGCCTGTATTTCTCTTTGAATATCTTTGAGCCTGCTTCTCTACATTAGTTAACTTGCCTTTCTCCTTTGCGTAAATATTGCACTATATCAAATCTGTCATTCTTTCCCATGTCCATATTTTTTTTTTATTTTTCAAATATCTCCAGGTTTTGTTGTTTACAATTTTGCACTTTCTCAGATGCTTCTTTTTCCAAACACATCAAAGTTTCTTGATCTATATACTGTTTTTCAAAAATCTGTTGTTTTAATGAACGCAATTTTTTATTTGAAGCTTCTGACAGTTTTTCCTGTGGAAGTATTTTTCTTTCCTCTAATTTCTCTCTTAATCATTTTGTATATCTTGTGCCTGGAAATTCTGGGCTTTTTACATAATTGTAACAATACATAATTTCTTTCTTATCCTCAATAGTCCACTCTATTGCCTTTATGGGTCTTCTTTGGCCAATAAATTTTTGTGATTTTTGTGGACTGCTAATTCCTTTTATAACAGGGGGGCCACCCTCCCCCTGTGCCTGGCCCCATTGTAGGAATGTTTCTGTATTTTAAGGATTCTACGCTGCCATTTTTCCAGTTGTGGCACCAGTGTGCCTACTAGGATTGGGCACTTTTTTATCCTGGGTCTTGTGCACCCAGCTATCTTTTTTTGTTTTTGACTTACTTCTGTCCATAATATATGCTATAGAAATACAGTCTATATATCAGTGTTGCCTTGGTGAGATTTTGTGAAAAACAGGGTCCATCTTGCGAAGGTACTCACCAAGACTTGAGGATGAATTCAATTTCAGTACTACTACTCTCCTTTGCTTGCTGACTTTTTATCTCTCCATTAGGACCCTTTGATCGCTCCATAAGGACACTTTCATCTCTCCATTATGAATGTGTCCCTTCAGTGTGATAGTTACGATGTTTCCTCATATACTCAACTATTTCTCTTTCCATCACCTTTCCACATTATTTCATGGTACAGTATAGTTTCTGTGTGCAGCCCCCAACTGTTAGGTGGCTAACCCAAGCATTTCCTGCTGTCCATCAGACAAAAATTCTCCATCCCTCTATTTAGGGTTCAGTGGACATATAGCCATCTGCATGTCTTATAGTTTATATCCCTATTATGCATTGCTTGTCCTGTGGTAATATTTTACACCATTCTTATCGACTCATGTCAATATGCTTTTGTATGTCCCCAAACCTAACTTTTTTATGTGCTAGTTTTTCTTGCCACTGACTTCATAAGTTAGCATAAACATGCTCCTCGGTAACTAACTATTGTAACTGGCTAACATCATTTATAAGTCACTGACTTCAAATTTTAAGCCAGTTAAAGCTGCTTAAAACTATGCCACAATATTTAGTTTTATGTCATTTTCTCATATCACAAATGGCAATCATTAAAGTAATCTCAAGTTATACTTCAGTAAATGCATTAGTTTTGTATTATATTTCTGTAGATAATTCATGTGCCATGACTGAAGGTAACCATTTGAAATGTCAGGTACCGCTAGATCAAGTCCAGAAATACAGGTACAGAATGGCCAAAAGAACAGATGTACATATACGAAGTCCAAGATGCCAATTCAGAATATTCCCTTTTCTTCAATGTATGGCAATCTTGGAGTTGATATATATTAGTTGGGGGGATGCAGGGGGATCCCCCCCCCTACAAAAAAAAGTTTTAAGGAGTATGAGCGATTATTGATATTCACTCTTCTCCAGGGTTTTGGTCTTTTTCTTTTTGGTTTTTCAACACTTGGCATTTCGATGTGCCAGCATTTGAATAGGGAGACCTAACTCCATCTGTATGTTCTTCATTTTTTTGTTATGTTGTTTTCAGTGCAGGGACTGTAGTTAGGTTATCTGATCTCCCTCTCAACTCAAACTAAGTTCAGACCAAAAAAAAAAAAAAGTCGTCAAAAAATGCTATCTTCTGAAACTTGTACCAAGCCACTTGCTGCAAATGTACAAAGCAGCTTGCAACTTTTACATTTCAGAGCTTCATTCATAACTGCAAATGCATGTAGCTATTCATTTATGAATGATGGTACTGTGTCCTCAATATAAGTGCCTGCTGATCCCACCTCCTAAAATGTTATGTCAGGGGTGGCCAGTCACTAGAGGAGTGATTTCCATCTCAGGAATTGTACCTCATTGGCCATTTGGGGGCTACTTTCCATCCCTTTCAACTTTCTGGCTTAAAAACCTGTGTTTGCATGGCTTTGCACTTGTTTTAGCTCAACGTATCATATTTGGGTGTTCTGCAGACTACTACAGCACCAGAAATGAGGAAGAGAGACTTTTTGCTGATATAAGTACCTTTTTGGCTTTTTTTGACTGTTTTGCTAACCACACTTCTAAAAGACATTTTAATGTAGTCTTGCTACTATTTCTACTGTATTTTTAAATTGTTTTACTGTTTATGCACTTGATTGCTGCTTAAATTCAAAGTTTAAGCTGCATTTACTGTTGTAGGCTACACATTCAAGTGTGATATCCTTTTCTGTGCTTATTTACTGTTAAATTGCATTTTTCTGCAACCTAAAAAACAAACAAACAAAAAAAAAAACATTACTATCTGTTTGCTTTCATCCCACCTTTTTTCTATACTAGCATAGTCCAGATCCCAGATTTGCTGGTTTCAGGACTTTATTTTTGTGTTTCCAGACCTTGCTTTGGTAGAGGGAAGTCTTTCTGCTTATCAGTGGGGGTGGTAAGCATTGAGCTGCCTATCTGCCTCTACAGGAGTAGTTTTCAGCTCAGGAATTGTACCTCATTGGCCATTTGGGTCTGCTTTCTATCCCTTTCAACTTTCTGGCTTAAAAACCCGTGTTTGCACATCGCACAGGGATGCTTAGCTAGGGTTAAACTATTAGCGGTGCCAGAAAGTGTGCACTTCAAATTTTCCCTTAGAACTTGTCAGTTTTCCAGTTTTAGCACTCAACCCTGATTCTTTGAGCTCAGCACTTGCTTAGAACTCGTTGTAAGCACTAGACATTCTATAAATTGCTACAGCACTCAACTTTCCTTACTAAGTAAAGAGGAAATACTTCCAGTACTTACATAAAAAAGCACCTATCCAGGCATGTCTAAGGGCCAGCTCCCAGTGTTTTCTCCTGTCCACCTGGTAAATCTGGTTATCTTGGGGCAATGTAGCAATTGCCTCATGTACACAAATAACCCTCTCCTCCTACCACCCAACACTACAACCTGTGAGAGATGCACTTATATAGCCAAGCTTGAAACCAAGCTCTCTCCAGCCAAGACTGGACCAGTCAGTCAAGAGTAGAAGGTAAACAGCCACACCACACCACACACAACACATAGTCCTTCAAAACCTACACCACCAAAACCCACACATAGTAACACAAAACACACACCTACATTCATGGAGGTTCTTAATAAAAATCTGCCCAAGCAACAGAGACCTTCAAAGCTGAAAAGCAAGAACCACCTCCCCCCAATACAACCCAAGCACACATAGCTCACAAAACCAGTGTGCCACTCAACCTCAGCCCTTAAGGCAAAACAACGTACCCAACACACTATTCATAGGTGACTCTATAGTCAAGCACACTGATGTCCCACTCACCAAGCTAAGCAAGGAGAAAATTATGGTCAGCTGCCTGTCAGGTGCCAGGATCCACCACATAACGCACACACTCAGGTCATTCCACAACAGGTACAAATATGACTCTGTCATTGTTCATGTTGGAGTGAATGACCTGAGATGTACCTCCCTGGACTACATGAAAAGAGCCATGGAGGAGCTCTCGGATCTTGTAGCACAGGCAGGTATGACCCTAGCCCAGAGTAGCATCCTGCCATCGCCCAGAAGAATACCACAGTACAAGGACAAAATGATTGACCCTAGCCCTGAGTAGCATTCTGCCATCGCCCAGAAGGATACCACAGTACAAGGACAAAATGATTGACTTCAACAATTGGCTAAGCTTCTGGTGTCATTCTAAGGGGATCCAATATCTGTCTCCCTGGGAAGACATGATTGACAGACCATGATGCTTTGCCAGAAATGGCCTGCACCTGTCACCCCTGGGATTCTGTATACTGGCTAAGGATCTTGCCACCCCTATAGTGCCTTTTTTAGGCAGGGTTCAAATGACAAAATTACCACTATAACAGGTACAAGCAAGCAAAATCTGAGGGTAATGCTACTCAATGCTAGAAGTCTAAACCTCAAAATGCAATCACTCAAGGCACTCCTCAAAATGGAGAACATCGACATCTGTGCAGTGACAGAGACCTGGTTCAAGGCTCCAGAGAGCACCCCTGTAATACCAGGCTACAATTCATACCACACCTTTTGGCCACCTAACCTGGTCTGAAACACTAAAGGCGGAGGCGTGTCCATATTCAACAAGGATATCCACATCTCCAGGCTAGTTGCCCAACATAATGCATCCGAGATTCACCAGGTGCAACTAGTACTAGGCAAGACTGCAATCCAAATTGTAGTTTGCTACAGATCCCCCACCATGTCCCATGATTCCCACTCTACTTTTCTTAACATACTGGAAAGTATTAAGGTACAACCAAATACCCTAATGCTGGGCGACTTCATTAACTGGGAAAACTACTCATGTACCAACACATTTGTTCAACGATTTTTGGAATTCATAAATTCCAATGCCTTGGATCAACTTATCCATACCCCCACCAGGGGCACCAATATCCTAGACCTGGTTATTACCAACATGGGTGACTGATGCTCTAGACCAGAGGTCAGCTCTTCATTGGTCAGATCTGTCCATAAGCTAATCACCCTAGACATTCACATCCCGCCCCACCCCCATTAAGGTAACCACCTTAAAAAAACTTCTCCAAAGCCAGCTTCATGCTTCTCAAGACAGAAGTGGCAAACTTCACGACACCCATGCAAACAGAAAATAGAGGTACGACTGCTGAATCTTATACCAATGCACTGTATGAACAGATACATGAGTGCATGGACCATTCCATCCCAAACAGAACCAAGACCCTCTCCTACAAAAAAAGGAAGCCAATCTGGTGGTCTCTTGCCATAAAAAAACTCTACAACAAAAGAAAGAAACTGTTGCAAAAAAGAGTAAAGTTCCAAGATTGGAAAAACTCCCTTGCCAGCCTCAGTAAGAAGCTGCAATCAGTCATAAGATCCTCCAAATCTAGTTACAAAAACAAAATCGCCACAGATTCTAAAGACAACCACAAGGCATTCTATAGTTATGTCAAGAACCTCAATGGCAACACTCAGATCTATTCTGAGTTACAGCACAATGACACTAAATATACAGAACCAACTGATATTGCCAACATCCTGGTAGATAGGTTCAGTGCTAAATTCACCCCTCTCTCACCCCCTAAAGGACCCATCTGAATACTGGAGGAAAACCAAGTCCCAGTAATCATGGCCAGACAGGTAAAAACCACATTCTCCAAAGCCAAGAATACAGCATCCATGGGACCAGACAACATCCCAGGCTGTGTTCTGCATGAACTACAAAATTAACTGGCACCCCACCTAAGTACCATGTTCAGTCATAGCCTCACTTCAGGCTTTGTACCTACTGAATGGTGCACAGCTACGGTTATTCCACTCCACAAGGGGGGATCCACCACAGACCTTGGGAACTACTGCCCCATTAGCCTGATGAGCCTAATCTAAAAAGCCATGGAACATATCATCATGGAACTTATAAACAAAGACATAGGTAACCTTCAAACTTTGTACCCCACCCATTTTGGGTTCCTGAAAGACAGATCATGTCTCCAAAAACTGATTGACTTCTTTGAAGCAGTCACCAGAGCAGTGGACAAGGGTAAAGTGGTTCACACAGCTTATCTAGACCTTGCCAAGGCATTCAACACCATCGCCCACTCTGGAATCATAGATAAACTCACTAAACTGGGCATAAATCCCTATGTCACGTGATGGGTTGCCAACTGGCTCACTGACAAAACCCACACCGTGAAAGTAGCTGACTCCAGACCAGTGACAAGTGGAGTACCACAGGGTTCAGTCCCGTATGCAGTCCTGTTTGGCATCTACTTCTCTGAAGTTCAGGCCAGCATAGAGGGTCTATGGCTAACAAAATTCACAGATGACTGCAAACTGGGAGCCATTACTGAATCCTCAAATAATGTGGATATTCTACAAAAGGGCCTCACTGAGGCAAATGCCTGGTGTCTAAGCCATGGCTTCAAGCTCAACGCTAAAAAATGCATAGTCATCCCCTTTGGGAAAAACTCTGTTCCTATGAACTACCACATAGGCAGTAGTCCACTTAACACTGAAAGTGTGATAAGAGACCTAGGGATACAGGTGGACAGTAGTCTCTCCTTTGATAATCACATCACCACAGTAGTCAGGAAATCCTTCTATGTGGCACACCTCATCACAAAAGGTTTCTCATCCAGCAAAAAGGAGGTCATTGTTCCTCTCTATTCATCCTTCATTAGGCCTGTTATAGAGTACAATGCCCCATTTAGTATGTACCTCAAAAGACATTTACAACAACTGGAAAGGACACAGAAATATCTCACAAAGAGGATCACTGTCTCACACAGATGCCCTATGCAGACCATCTAAAAAAAACTCCATCTTTTCTTTGTCGCATATCGCCTACTCAGAGGCGATCTCTGCCTAACATACAAAGCCATGTCAAACCTAGATCTGTTGGACATGCTACACTTAAAGAAATCCCAATCCCTCCGAGCCACATGCTCCAGGGACCTAAACCTTGTCACCACAATGAACAAAACATTCTGAAGGGATAGATTCCTGTCCCAGACACTCCCCATACTTTGGAACAGACTACCCATTCAAGTCAAGCAGATCACCTCATTAGTCCTCTTTAAGAAAAATCTTGACGATTGGATGGGAAATAGGAAATTCACCCCAGGATCACTTCTGTGGCTCTACCAGGGTTGGGAGGGTGGCCAAATGGTTAAGGTATTTGCCTTGCAAACACAAGGTGCAGGGTTTGAGTCTCACAAGGGATAATTGGCTAGGCTTAAAAATGGCTTGAAAGGGCAGTACTAACCTATGAACCTATGCTCAACAGAGTCACTAATTAGAGTTGGGTTACCTGGGACATAGTCAGGGCTTTTATCCCTATATGCCACCTGAGCATCTAGAATACAGCCTGGCTAGTAATCACAAAATCATATACTAGATTATCACCTCATCCTCAGCAGTAGCCATCGGTGTAGGTAGACTGGAGACCCAAGGACAACCAGAAAAGGTTGGAAGGACAATGCACATGAGCAGTTTATCTCCTACTTCTTCAAACTGGGATATGGAGGATGTTTTTGAATGGAAGATGGCCCTTCTTCTTTGGCACAGATAACTGGACAAGGTATGGTATCCCGACTGGAAAGATAATGTTATGATGCCACAGTAACTGTGGCCACAGGCACTGCCACAGAAATGTTAGCACATTAGATGCAGATTTTGAAAGATAGTTGTGAGTCACAGGCCAAGGCAACAGGGACACAGCAGGGAACTGACTGCAATATAGCCTAAGTCCTACACAATATCTGTTTGTGATCTCAGAAGTAGAACAACTGCAGTATGTCCTTATGGTGCAGTTTCATATCTGCAGTGGTCTCAGAAACAACATGTCTGAATGCAACAACACCAGGATGTACTTAGGGTGCAGTTTTTTGCAGAGGTTTCAGAAACAAGATGTCTAAATGGAACAACACCAGTATGTACTTATGGTGCAGTTTCATAGCTACAGTCCCAATAAATCATGTTTGTGTTGTGACTTGCATAGACTCAGAAATGCTGTCTGTATTCTGCTGCAGATACAGGTAAAACTGTTTCAAACCAAACTGGTAGGTCTCAGTATCAGCACACTGTGACCCTAGTCATGTGAATGATACTACTTTTAGGACACCCTATTCACATGTAGTGAGAGCTGCTAAGTACTGATACTATTTCCTATGACAAAAGTGGGTCTCTTCTTCTGCAGCAATGTAAGGAACTCCTCAGGCTTACAGATATAGGAATGCTTTGTGTTGTCCCAGCAGACAAACAGGGTTAGTGCTACCAAAGCACTGCTAATATAGTGTGTTGTGAGAAGATCTCCATGTGGTGAGGTACTTGCCCTGCTCTGGTCTGCCAGACTTTTTCATTACAGATAAATGAGCGACATCATTAGTGTGCAATACACACATTCAGTTATTCTGTGGCCTCTTTTAATGGTGTTTGGGGCCTACTAATGGAATTGAGCAACCAGAGCTCTATAGGATATTCAGCACCATGACTTCGATGGAGGTAATTGTATTCAAAGCTTTGGTACAGGACACTAGTGCATCAGACATGGGCATCATGGGTATGGGGCACTAGTGTATCAGACATGGGCATCATGGGTATGGGGCACTAGTGTATCAGACATGGGCATCATGGGTATGGGGCACTAATGTATCAGGTGTGGGCATCATTGCTGCCCCCAGGATGTTTAGTACACATATCTAGTATTCACTCCAGGTGGTCACATACATGAGGGATATTTATAAATATGTACACATGCCTGCTGATACGGGTATGGGAGGCACCTGTGGCAGTTACACAAAATGCACGTGCTTGAAGCACTCCTCAGTATGGAGAACATCGACATCTGTGCAGTAACTGAAACCTGGTTCAAGGCTCCAGAGAACACCCCAGCACTATTGGGCTACAACTCATACCACACGTTTCAGCCACAGAACACGGACTGAAACACAAAAGGAGGGGGTGTATCCATATTCATCAGGGATACCTACACCTCCAGGTTAGTGGCGCAGCATGATAACTTTGAGATCATGAGATCATCCATGTGCAACTAATATCGGGCAAATCTGTAATGCAAATTTTGGCCTGCTACAGATCACCCTCCATAACCCAGGAACACCACTCCACCTTTTTGGAGACACTGGAAAACATGAAGGTCTTACCAAACACTCTGATATTGGGCAATTTCAATTACCCTACCATTCACTGGGAAAAACTACTCGAGTACAAATTCCCAGGCCCAGCACTTCCTGGAATTCATCAACTCAAATGCCCTGGATCAGCTGGTAAACTCCCCTACCAGAGGTGAAAACATATTGGACCTGGTCCTCACCAGCATGGGCGACAGGTGTTCCACACCGGATGTCAACCAGTCACTGGTTAGAACAGACCATAAACTAATCACTCTGGATGTCCACACCCCACCACCACCCCCAACTAAGGAAACCACAGTAAAAAACTTTTCTAAAGCAAACTTCACCTTACTTAAGACAGAGGTGGTAAGTTTCACAGCCCCCACGCTAAAGGATAACGCTGCCCAAGATGCAGAAACCTATACAAATGCACTCTATGAGCACCTACAAGGATGCATGGATCATGCCATCCCTAGCAAAACCAAGACTCACTCCTCTAAGAGAAGGAAACCAGTTTGGTGGACCCCTGCGATAAACAGGCTATACAATAGAAGGAGAAAACTAGTTCAGAAAAAAAGCAAATCCCAAGAAGGAAAGACATCCCTGATCAGTATCAGTAAGAAACTGAGGTCTCTCATGAAATCATCCAAGGCTAACTTCGAAAGAAAAATAGCCAAGGATTCAAAAGATAACCACAAAGCCTTCTTTAGCTATGTTAAGAATCTAAGTGGCAACTCACAGATATGCACTGAACTAGTGCAAAATAGCACAAAATATACTGAACCTACTGATATTGCCAACATCCTGGCTGATAGATTCAGTGTAAACTTCACCCCCTCTCACCTCCAAAAGGGCCCACAACAATACTGGAAAAGTGTACTGTCCCAAAAATCACAGATGCACAGGTGAAAACAGCCCTTTCAAAAGACAAAAACACAGTGTCAACGGGACCAGATGGTGTCCCAGTCTGTGTCTTGCACGAACTACAGAACAAACTAACCCCCCATCTAAACACACTGTTCAACCTGAGCCTCTCCACAGGCTACGTACCCATAGAATGGCTCACAGCAACGGTTATTCCTCATCACAAAGGAGGGGCCACAACTGACCCTGGTAACTATTGCTCCATAAGCCTGACTAGTCTGGTCTGCAAGGCTATGGAGCGCATCATCATGGAACTCATTAACAAAGACATTGGGAACCTCCAAACACTTGACCCGACCCAGTTCAGCTTTGTTAAGAGCAGATCATGCCTACTAAACCTGGTTGACTTCTTTGAGACAGTCACCAAGGTCATAGACGAGGGAAAGGTGGTTCACACAGCCTACCTTGACCTTGCCAAGGCTTTCAACACCATTCCTCACTTGGGTATTACAGAAAAACACACCAGCCTGAACATAAACCCCTGCATTACGAGATGGGTTGCCAACTGGCTTACAGACAGAACTCACACGGTAAGAATAATGAGCTCCAAGTCTGACTCTAAACCAGTCACAAGTGGTATCCTGCAAGGCTCGGTCCTGGGACCCCTACTGTTTGATATATACTTCTCAGAAGTACAGGCAAACACAGGAGGACTATGGCTAACCAAGTTCGCCGATGACTGCAAACTGGGAGCCATAATTGACTCTCCAGCTGACATGGACATCCTCCAATAGGGACTTACTGAGACAGACACCTGGTGTCAAAGTCATGGCCTCAAGCTAAATGCCAAAAAATGCATAGTCATCCCGTTTGGGAAAAACAAAACACCCACGAATTACCACATAGGTAGCAGCCCCCTAAATACAGAAGAGGTAATAAGAGATCTGGGGACCCAGGTAGATAGTAATCTCTCCTTTGACAATTATACTGCCAAAGTAGTTAGGAAATCCTTCTATGTGGCCCATCTAATTACTAAAGGGTTCACATCTAGAAATAAAGAGGTTATAGTGCCCCTCTACTCGTCACTCATTAGACCCATCATAGAGTACAATGCCCCATTTAGGATGTACCTCACAAGACACTTCAAACAGCTGGAAAGACCACAAAAGTACCTCACCAAGAGGATTACTGGTCTCAAACATATGTCCTGTGCAGCCCGACTTAAAAAACTCCGGCTGTACTCAGTGGCATATCGCTTACTCAGAGGTAATCTCTGCCTGACTTACAAAGCCATGTCCAACTCAGAATTGATAGACATGCTCCACCTACAGAAATCCAAGTCATTGTGAGCCACGTACTCTAGTGAGCTAAACCTCACCAGAACAATAAATAGAACATGCTGGAGGGATAGATTCCTGTCACAGATACTCCCCATGCTTTGGAACACAATTCCAAATTACATCAGGCAGAACCCCTCACTAACATTCTTCAAGAGAAACCTTGACGAGTGGATGGGTAACAGAAAATACACCCCTGGGATCACTTCATTGGCTCTGCTTGACAGAGGATCAGTTAATTAATCAATGGGGTGACAAAAGCCGACACACTCTAGTTAGGTTTTAAATGCCCTCGGGCAGATAGCCTAGTACCTACCTATGAACCTATGTGGGTGACATCTACAGTGCCTACTTTTATTGGAAGGTGGGGAAATTGTTTGCAGATCATGCATTAATATGATCTGTTCTACCTTTGTCTTGCAAATCCTAATGCATGTTCCTGTATGGAGCATCAGGAACTACAGAATTTGTTAGATGTTATAGAATTTCCTAGTGTTATCTATAATGGATGTCTGGAACACATTGATTTACAGGATGACCCATGTCTAACAAAGCATGCACTGCTTCCAGCACTGTGTACCTTTATCCCTTGATAAAGGGTACACCGAAGGCTTGGATATAGCCTCTGTCCAAAATAAATCATGCCATTCTTTCCTGGTAAGACAGCGGTAGAGCACTAATGACCATAAGCAGGGTTGTGCATGGCTAGGACACATAGCTGGACATGCTGCTACTTTAATTTCTCCAAGCCTTTTGGTTTTCTAATACCATGACAAAAATGGACCTCATTCATAAGTCAAAGTATGATTAAAGTTTGCAAAATTAGTATTGTTTCAATTTTTGATGTTGATGTGTGCTGCTACTTGCATAATTTTGACTGTTATAACTAAGTTAGCAGAAAGACTGACATCCATTCATTGTATTGCTTGTGTGACTTTCTTGCTGCATTGCTAGTAATATTTGTTTCACAGACTCACACTTCTTATTGAAAAACAAAGATCCTTTATGAATTGTACTTTGCAGCACAATTCTGCATACACATAAAAAGCATGTTAATGGAATTATATATGCAGATATGTGTAGGTGGTTTTGTCTCTTACCCAGTAATATGCTCTTCAACTTAGATTTATTTCTTGACTGAAATCATATTCTTTCATTTCAGTGCCATTAACATTTAGCCTGAAGTTGAGGGCTAAAAATTAAGGGAGGAATTAATAAGCAAATTGTGTGTTATGCTGCAGACGTTTGTACCTCTAAAAGTAATGCATAATGTGCGGATTTATCTGTGACACGGTCTGAGCAGTATGCAGCCCTGCAATACCCATTATACACTGCATGCAAATGTCTGCATAAACTGATGCTAATAAAAATGGGCAAAAAAGTGAGATGCAAATTTCATTAGGCATAATAATTAGTGTTGTGATTGTTAGCTGCATCTGCAAACTCTTGCGTAGCTTATTATATGACACAAGAGGTGCAAAGCATGCAGGAAATTAAGGAGCTGCTTTTCAGCAAGATGTTGGAAGTGGCAGCAGTCTGTGCACAGCAGCACGTATTTGTTCTAGCTGCAGCTAGTGCTAGTTATGTTATGCTTTGTGGAAAACCATGGCTAAGTTATGCTTTGTGGAAAACCACAGCAATGAAAAAAGTTTATATTGTAAATAACATACCATAATACTACAGACTGGAAGATAATTGGCTGCTTCTCTGTAGAACAGGATATATTAAACATGTTTTCCCATATGCTGTATCTTGGAGTATGTGTGGTGTTCCTGTCAATGCAGAGACCAAAATAAATGTAACACCTACTATGCTAGCTACTGGGACCTTTTAGCAGCAAGCTGGGGACACTTTAGGCATATCCCAGGTATTAACCGCTCAAATACAGAATAAGTTTCTCAGTATCATACTTCAGCATCTGGAAGAGCATATATGGTTCCCAGGACAGCAGAAAAGTGTGACTATGAGTGGCTTGTATTACAATACACATCTCCAAAACAATGCCCCCCCCCCACACACACACACATTGTAGAAGGAAGTAGTAGTCCACAAAAAAACACAAAAGGGAGAAATTAGAGGAAAGAAAAATACCTGCTTAAGAAAAACAGCCATAAACTTCAAATCCAAACTTGCATTCATTAATATGCAGCAGATTCATGAAAAACATTACTTAGACCAAAAACTTTCAGCCGTTTGGAAAAAGAAGTGACTGAGGAAGTGTGAAAATATAAAAAACAAAATCGGGACATTTTTAAAAGTTATAAAAAAAGAAACATGGGCATGGGAAAGAAAGAGAGATCTGACGGTGCAATATGTATGCAAAGGAGAAAGCCAAATGTATCAATAAAAAAGCAGCTCCAGAGATATTTGAATAGAAATAAAAGAAAGCGCACCCAGATATGGAAAATTTTACAGTACAAAAAATCAGATCATAAAAGGGGAACACAACAGAAGACTGGTAAAGCAGAACATAAACAAATAGAAACTGAAGTTGTGGAATACCTGCGAAGTAGGATTTGGTGTAGAAAGTCTAACGCAGGTTATGCCAGAGCATGATGGAGCAGTGAGTCCCCTAAGTAAGGTGAAACAGGAGGAGCAGGAGACATCTGAAGAAGAAATATGAACATGCAAAAGAAAAAGAGATTTAATATGGTGCAATATTTATACAAAGTAGAAAGCAAAATTAATCAATAGAAAAATGCAGCACCAATGATATTTGAAGAGAACTACAGGCAGAAAACAAAGTTATGAACTACCTGTGAAGTCAAGGATTTAGTGTAGAAAATCTAACTCTGGTAACATCCAATATGATAAGTTCCGAAATTAAGGAAAAATGATAGAATGGAGAGCATCAGATCAGTTGCCACATGAAGAAACTTTAGAGCCTTCAGGAGGAAACCAGTAGAAAAGTTCAGCTGGAGTTGCACAGCAAGGGAAGGAGCAGTAAACTGTGACAACTCTGACATACTCAATGTTGTGGAGTGATAGACCAGTAAATTCCCCTATGAAAGAGCAATGGATGACACAGGATGAAGCTGAAGAGAGTATGTCACAGGAAGATGCTCTGGAACTTTCTGAAGAATGCCCACAGGAAATGGATTACAATGAATGTGCCCTTAATTTAGAAAAAAAATGATCTAAGGAAAGAGTTGCTTGATCTAATAGAGCTAGATAGACATATTAAGATCAATGAAAGAAATATGTAACAAAAAGTCAATAAGATCCAAAATATTAAAGTTTGATAAAACAAATGAACACGCTAATCAAGACTGTTCACAGAAATTCATGTGATATAGCAGAAGTATATAGTCTATATTACTGTGCAGCTAAATTAATAACACATGAAGCCTTACCACAAAATACAGTGCAATAATGGAAAGGAAGGGGAGAAATGAAATGCCATCATGGAAGTATCAAATAGAAAAAAAATAAAGTAATTAACACAAGAAGTGCCACTGTTAGAGGAGTACAGAAGAAGGAACAGATTAACAAAAATACTTAGAGAGACACAGGTGTGATAACAGCAATGCACAGTATTAGAACAGACCAGGAATTAACATGCTCTATTGCAAATAATAAACTAAATATATCAGAACAGGCAGAAAAACTTACAATATATCCAGATAAATATAAATGAAAAGAACAAAATAAGCAATTCACGGATGATCCAAAAATGTTTTATACAGAATTTGGAAACAAGGCAAAAGGAATAGAAATGCTACCAAACAAAGAAGAAATAGACACATTTTTGGAGAAAAATCTATGAAGATCCGGTGGAACATGACAACGATGCTGAAAGGATAGAAGAAATAAAAGAAACAATAAGTTCAAATGTACTGGATATGAAATGGGATTAAGTAATGGTCAGGGAAATTGAAACATAATTAAGATCTAATAGGAAAATCCTAGGCCTAAGTAAGAACTATTAAATGCATATCTTGAACAGACACCAACCTGGTTAACAACAGGAAAGACAATATTCCCCCTTAAGAGTGAGCCTACAAGTATCCTAAAAACTATAGACCAATAACTTGCCTTCTGACAATATATAAACTATATACTGGAATGGATGCCTAGAGAGTTTATAGTCATTTAGAAGAAAACTCTTTTATTACCTTTTTGTTCTATTGCCATGATTGAAAGTCATATGGTGCAAAGGATCATTTGTTGTTAAATAAAGTCATAATGGAGAATTGTAAAATTATGGCATGGATAGACTACAAAAAAGCATTTAATAGCATCCCATATTCATGGATAAAGAAGTGCTTACATATATATACAAGATACATCCTAAATTGATTGATTACATTACTTTGACCATGAAACAGTGGAAAGCCACTCTGCAGCTAAGCCAAGGCAAAGGAAAAATTATTATCGCAGGGATAAACGTTCAAAGGGGAATATTCCAGGGTGACTCTTTGTCACCGCTGCTCTTTTGTCTTGCCCTTAACTCATTAAGTTGTCTACTTAACAGAATAGGTCATGGTTACAATTTGGCTCTCAGAAAACAACAAAGACTTTTCATCTGCTTTTTGAGGATGATTTAAAACTGTAGAGTTCTTCAGATGAGGAACTGAAAGCACAATGGCAGATGATATAAGAATGTCATTTATTCCTGATGTGTGCAAAAGCAACTTTTAAAACAGGAAGGCTAGAGCACCAAAAGAATATCAGTCTGAGATAGGAGTGTGATATGGAGGAACTTGAGCAGGATAGAGTATATAAATATTTGGGAAATGATGAAGGATTGACTATAAAACATGAACAAATGTGAACAAAACTTACTAAGGAATATTTTAGAAGACTAAAATTGATACTGAAAATAGCCCTGACATCTAGGAAAAAAGTCCAGCCTATAAACCAATTTTCTCTTCCGGTTCTAACTTATTGCTCTGGGGCGATTGACTGGCCCCAGTTGGATCAGTTTCACAGGAGAACAAAAAAAAATGCTTCACACATCAAATGATTTATAAAAATTAGTGTATATCAAGATTATATAATCCTCACTCTGAAGGAGGTATGGTCCTCCTCAAAATTGATTATATGTATAGATCCGCAATCATAGGACTGTATGCATGTCAGCTGACCTCACAAGATCCAAACATAGGGAAAGTTTTAAAACATGAGGATAACAAGTCTAAGATGACTTCCCTGCTTAGTTTATCAGAAGCATATCAGTGCCAAGCAGGAATGGAAATGAAACCAGAAGGAGACAAAAATCAGGCAGAACTGAATGTGCCAAAAAATGAAAGAAAGAATATAATGCGAAGGATCAGATGAGAAGGCGAGAAATGTGGAAAAGGCATAAATATAGTTGCAAGTTCAGAAAACTCCCGGAACAAACTCATGTTCACCAGGTTCTGATAAAGGAAAGGCTAAGTAGAGGTGAATTTAAGCTAAAGATAAAAGGTTAATAATACTGGTAGCTCAGGATAGTAGACTATGTACATGTTGGTTCATACCTCTCAACTGTACACATTTTCACAGAATGTCCAGATTTTTGCCTCATATTTTTGGTTTGTGGTTTTCTGGAAAATTATTGGGAAATCACTGAGGATTCAATTCAGAATATAATGACAGACATTTGAGTTTCAGGCTTTATACCCTTCAGAAAATTCATGCTAATTCAAATCCTGTTATTCTATCAACTTTTTAAGTTTGTAAGAGCAATATTTAAAATGTGTCCCTATTTGTGGGCCTTTGTCCCCCCCCTCCCCCATTATTTATGGCTTTGTCCAGATTTCTTGCTCTTAGAGGGTGAGAAATATGTGTTTGTTTACAAAGTCCATTAAACATGTCAGAAAAACAGACAAATGCAGGTTATGTAAAACAGAATTATAAACAGTTGAACATCCTTGTTGCTGGGTGTGATGCACTAATGGCAGAGGGCCTGTGCACTGAAAGGCATAGTAATGTGGCAAGACTGATGTATTGGGGATTATGCAACCATTGCAATACTGAAGTAGCTGAGAAGCATTGGAAACCACAAAGAATTATAGAAGTTTATGTATCACGGGATCACCCATTACTAACAGTTCAAAAAATAGATGCAAGAAAACCAGATAAAGTAGTCCATGAAAAGAAGATGAAACTAGCATTGTACATTGAAATTGCTACGACCAGGGATTACAGTGCCTTATGTACAGATAGACTCAAATTCATGAAATACCAGGATTTGCAGGCAGAAATGAGGGCAGTATGGAAGAAGGATACCCAGACAGCTCCAATAGTAGTAGGAGCAACAGGTCTCATAAAAAATAATGTACAGTTATATTTAGATATGCTACAGATACATGTAACTCCATATGAATTGCAGAAGGCATCAATTCTGGACAGACTGCAGGTGCTGTGAAAAGCCCTTTTGGCTAACATCAAAGACTGAAACGACACTATTTTCATTAACTTTAATCATATTTTGACTTAGGAATGGAATCTATTCCTGACATGGTATTAGAAACCCAAAAGACTTGGGGGAATTAAACAGCTAAAAGTATAGGTTGTCACAGACGTCACCCATACAATACGAATCATACCTGACTCCTTTCAAACAGATATGTAAGCTAGAACAGCTACCTTTTCCTGAACTGGTTTTTTTTTTTCTGTATGGTTTCACAGAGGTGTTCCCTTTTCTTAGATCATAAAAAAATCTTTTTTTTTTTACTATTTTTAAACACCTTTATTAAATTATCACTTGTGACATAGGCACATTTACATTTATATAAAAGTAATCAAACTGTATTAATGAGTTAAAATTAACAACCATTATGCTTCACATATATTGCTATATATCATATAACCTGAGCAACATTACATAAATTATTCAATTCCTGCCCCCTTTTTAAACAAGAAACATCTTTATTAAACCATCACTTATGACATAAGCAATCATACATTTGTATAAATGAAAATAAACCACACCGACATAATCCTAGTTGTAAGCATTTTACATCATAAACCATAATGACACACTCCCAGTTGCAAACATTATACATCTACTCAGTTGTTTTCAGTCAAACATTACATAGCTCAAGTCCTACCTTCTTTTAAACCTCATTCTTCCCCTGTATATATTGTTCCCACAATTCCCATTTTTTTCCTATGTAGTTTGCACCTACCTTTTTCTGAAAATCTCATTTGCAGTTCTTTTATCTCTGTTACTATAGTCACTCCTTCTAGTACAGTTGGTTCAGATTTTCATTTAATTTTCTAGTAACTGCTTTTCTGCAGCCACCATAGTTAGACACACCAAGGCCTTACCATGTCTAGGCAATTCTGATTTTGTATCATAGCTCAGGAAAATTATCGCCCTTGTCAGACCAGTCTGCCCAGCCAGCATCTCAAGCAGTGCATTCTCAGTTACTGGATGGGTAACATTATTTTTGTTAAGACTTTAGACAGATTAGTGGTCCATACATGAGACATGGAATTGGACATTTTTGACTATTGCTGCTCATACTTCAGTTTTGTATTTGTTTTTTCAGCTTAGGTGTCGCCACAGCGGAACTCCGGTCCGCTAATGATTGGCAGTCGATTTCTTTTTATGGTGCCGAGTTGCCAGCCCGATGCCCAACCTTCAGCTAAGGCATGCCCATTCACGCATGTGTTTTGGAGGCCACTCGACCGTGGGGAGGACATGCAGACTCCACACAGAAGGCACTCCAGCCGAGAATCGAACAGGAGAACCTCTTGCTGTACCGCTGTACCACCACGGATCTGCTGCTCATACTTCAGTAATAAGCAGAATGGAGATTCTTTACAATACTTTTAAACTTTGTCAACCTCTTGTTCTAAATATCTGCCAAAGAATGTTATCTAACATAAATCCCAGAGAACTTGGGAGTTCAGTTGAGAGTTACGGATATTCATTCTGGATTCTTAATGTTTAGAAATTGAGAATAAATGTGACTTTCCTGTGCTCTAAATTACTTCTATAGTTACCCTTAAGACAAGGATTATGGTAACAGATGAAACTGTTTTTCAGTTTGTATAGCTGTATGCATAAGATTAGAACCAGTGTGTAGCAGAAAATACCCCAGAGCAAGGGAGATCACCTCTCTCATATAAGGTATTAGAGAAAGCACCATCCAAAAAACACCTTTCTCAATTTCCTTTGGCAGATGGTAATTGAGGTTCAGGGTTCAAAAGAAAATTTTATTTTGTAAGTTACTAGCATTTCCTATTTAAACCACTGCATGCTTTTTTCTGGTCAGATATTGCTGGTTTGAATAGAATAAATGGAAAACTTCTTGACATTCACAACAAGCTGCTGGACAAGTATAACTTCAAGTTTCAAGATAAATGAACTAGAGGTTGGACTACCTCCTACAGAGCTCCTAAAACCAGAATTAGTTAAGTGCGCCATACAATGGCTCTACCAAACCTTACCCCTTGTGGACATACACAATGTGTCATACATGAGCATTTTTGTAAAACCTCGTGCTAAAAACACATTTTCATTTTAAGCAGTTATGTAAAACTCTGTGTTAAAAGCCCAAGTTCTTCAGTTTATCTCTATTTAAAAACATCTGACTAAATGTTTACACAGTGAACAATCTTGTTCAAGATTAAATAAGTACTTAGGTTAGAAGCTTTCCATGTCTAGAATTAAATGAATGCAGAATACTAAAATCCCAAGACCAAAAAAAAAAGACTATAGCTAGACAAAATGAGCCTGAAATGAGTTTTTTCTCTGTAAGAATCCATAAATATTCAAATAGGAAAATAATATATGAAATTAATTTAAAAGAAAAGCACTGTTCTCAGCTCCTTAAGGCACAAAATGTGAAGTATATAATTATGCATCATCACAAGACAGAGTCAGCTAAATGTATTACAATTTCCATGTTAAAATTCTGTCTTAAATCTTACATATTTGATTACAGTACTCAAACAATGACATTTCCTTAACAAAATGTAATACTCGGAAGGAAACGTTAACAGACGCAGAGACTAGTATAACTGATGCATTATTATAAATGTAGCACAACGTCCAGTCCTG
>NC_056735.1:51539101-51591601 GCF_019279795.1 Protopterus annectens
ATGTTTTGGTCTGTGCTTCACAGTTTTGGTCTGCCCCCCACAAAACTTGTGGTTTGATACCAAGTCATTGAGGATTGATTTTTCAGACTTCATACAAAATTATTATTCTAGCAACTGTCTAAGTTTATAAAACCAGTATTTCAAATCTGTACCTGATCTGCACTTTTATTTTCCCCCTCATTATTTTTAATTTTGTCCAGAATAATTTTTATGCTGTGAGACTGAGATGTATGCAGGAAGTACTGGATGAAGTGACTTGCTCAGAGTCACACTGTTGGCATATAAAGGAGAAAAGAATCAAATACTGCACCTTGGGTACAGGGCACGGCTCATAAATGCTGCACCTTGGGCACAGGGCACGGCTCATAAATGCTGCACTCTGGGCACAGGGCACGGCTCATAAATGCTGCACTCTGGGCACAGGGCATGGCTCATAAATGCTGCACTCTGGGTACAGGGCACAGCTCATAAATGCTGCACCTTGGGCACAGGGCACGGCTCATAAATGCTGCACCTTGGGCACAGGGCACGGCTCATAAATTCTGCACTCTGGGCACAGGGCATGGCTCATAAATGCTGCACCTTGGGCACAGGGCACGGCTCATAAATGCTGCACCTTGGGCACAGGGCATGGCTCATAAATGCTGCACTCTGGGCACAGGGCACGGCTCATAAATGCTGCACCTTGGGCACAGGGCATGGCTCATAAATGCTGAACTCTGGGCACAGGGCATGGCTCATAAATGCTGCACCTTGGGCACAGGGTATGGCTCATAAATGCTGCACTCTGGGCACAGGGCATGGCTCATAAATGCTGCACTCTGGGCACAGGGCATGGCTCATAAATGCTGCACTCTGGGCACAGGGCATGGCTCATAAATACTGCACTCTGGGCACAGGGCATGGCTCATAAATGCTGCACTCTGGGCACAGGGCATGGCTCATAAATGCTGCACTCTGGGCACAGGGCATGGCTCATAAATGCTGCACTCTGGGCACAGGTCCTGTCCACATAAAAATAGAGTTTTACAGCAAATTACAGTAGATTGAGTTTCAGTGTTCATATCCTTCTGAAATTGCATGCTAATGAAATATCTGTTATTCTAGCTGCTTTTGGAGGTTGTAAAACAATATTTAAAATATGTCCCTGAATTTGGGCCTTCTGTAGTGTGTGTGTGTGTGTGTGTTTGTGTTCTGTGGAAAGGGGAGACTCCCACAAAAAGTCCAGATTTTTTGCCTTTGATTTTTGGTATGATCACCATTAGAAAAGGCATTTTATGGCAGTGCTAGTCACCCAGAAGTATAAACCTTGGCTCTAGATGATTGTCACTGTTGAAGAATGTTAAAATGGGTTATAGATGGATGTTATTGCAGTTCATGATGTTCTTCTACACTTTAAAGTGTTGCCCTTGAATTTGGGCCTTTTGATGCTTGTATATGTGTGTGTGTGTGTGTGTGTGGGGGGGGGTCTCTAGAATACCCAGATTTATGTAATATGTTTTGGTCTGTGCTTCACAGTTTTGGTCTTCCCCCCACAAAACTTGTGGTTTGATACCAAATCATTGAGGATTGATTTTTCAGACTTCATACAAAATTATTATTCTAGCAACTGTCTAAGTTTATAAAACCAGTATTTCAAATCTGTACCTGATCTGCACTTTTATTTTCCCCCTCATTATTTTTAATTTTGTCCAGAATAATTTTTATGCTATGAAACTGAGATGTATGCAGGAAGTACTGGATGAAGTGACTTGCTCAGAGTCACACTGTAGGCATATAAAGGAGAAAAGAATCAAATACTTCACCTTGGGTACAGGGCACGGCTCATAAATGCTGCACCTTGGGCACAGGGCATGGCTCATAAATGCTGCACCTTGGGTACAGGGCACGGCTCATAAATGCTGCACCGTGGGCACAGGGCACGGCTCATAAATGCTGCACTCTGGGCACAGGGCACGGCTCATAAATGCTGCACCTTGGGCATAGGGCACGGCTCATAAATGCTGCACCTTGGGCACAGGGCACGGCTCATAAATGCTGCACTCTGGGCACAGGGCACGGCTCATAAATGCTGCACCTTGGGCACAGGTCATGGCTCATAAATGCTGCACCTTGGGCACAGGGCACGGCTCATAAATGCTGCACTCTGGGCACAGGGCACGGCTCATAAATGCTGCACTCTGGGCACAGGGCACGGCTCATAAATGCTGCACCTTGGGCATAGGGCACGGCTCATAAATGCTGCACCTTGGGCACAGGGCACGGCTCATAAATGCTGCACTCTGGGCACAGGGCACGGCTCATAAATGCTGCACCTTGGGCACAGGTCATGGCTCATAAATGCTGCACCTTGGGCACAGGGCACGGCTCATAAATGCTGCACTCTGGGCACAGGGCACGGCTCATAAATGCTGCACTCTGGGCACAGGGCATGGCTCATAAATGCTGCACCTTGGGCACAGGGCACGGCTCATAAATGCTGCACTCTGGGCACAGGGCACGGCTCATAAATGCTGCACTCTGGGCACAGAGCACGGCTCATAAATGCTGCACTCTGGGCACAGGGCATGGCTCATAAATGCTGCACTCTGGGCACAGGGCATGGCTCATAAATGCTGCACCTTGGGCACAGGGCATGGCTCATAAATGCTGCACTCTGGGCACAGGGTACGGCTCATAAATGCTGCACTCTGGGCACAGGGCACGGCTCATAAATGCTGCACTCTGGGCACAGGGCATGACTCATAAATGCTGCACTCTGGGTACAGGGCACGGCTCATAAATGCTGCACTCTGGGCACAGGGCATGGCTCATAAATGCTGAACCTTGGGCACAGGGCATGGCTCATAAATGCTGCACTCTGGGCACAGGGCATGGCTCATAAATGCTGCACCTTGGGCACAGGTCACGGCTCATAAATGCTGCACTCTGGGCACAGGGCACAGCTCATAAATACTGCACCTTGGGCACAAGGCACAGCTCATAAATGCTGCAGTCTGGACACAGGATGCAGCTTATTATCAGCAAAAGTGTTAGTCCTCTGCATTAACTGGCATACTGTTCATGTTCTTATTGGTTTTACTCAGAATGTTTGTACCAAGAAATTGAGATGTATGGGGGTGGGGCAATAGAAATTTTGTCTGCATGAGTTTTTGGTTTACAGAGCTGGGGGAATGTGTTCTTTTCAATGCAGGAGAAATTTACAATCTGTGGTGTATGCAGAACTAATTGAGTATTTTAAGTATTTATACTATTTATGCCTTTTTTCAGTTTTATTTTCTCTGTTGCATAATATGTTTGTTTTTGGCTACAGCATGTTACTGTTAGATTTTTTTGGCTATGACACATCACTACATGTCACTGTTAGATTTGTTTTTTTGGCTATGACACATCACTGAATGTCACTGTTAGATTTGTTTTTTGGCTATGACACATCACTGTATGTCACTGTTAGATTTTTTTAGCTATGACACATCACTGCATGTCACTGTTAGATTTGTTTTTTTGGCTATGACACACCACTGCATGTCACTGTTAGATTTATTTGGCTATGACACATCACTGCATGTCAATGTTTGATTTTTTTGGCTATGACACATCACTGCATGTCATTGTTAGATTTGTTTTTTTTAGCTATAACACATAACTGCATGTCACTGTTAGATGTGTTTTTTGGCTAAGACATCACTGCATGTCACTGCTAGATCTATTTTTTGGCTATGACACATTACTGCATGTCAGTGCTAGATGTGTTTTTTGGCTATGACACATCACTGCATGTCACTGCTAGAGTTGTTTTTTTGGCTAGGACACATCACTGCATGTCACTGACAGATTTGTTTTTTGGCTATGACACATCATTGCATGTCACTGTTGGATGTGTTTTTGGCTATGTCACATCACTGCATGTCACTGCTAGTTTTGTTTTTTGGCTATGCCACATCACTACATGTCACTGTTAGATTTTTTTTTGGCTATGACACATCACTGAATGTCACTGTTAGATTTGTTTTTTGGCTATGACACATCACTGTATGTCACTTTAGATTTTTTTAGCTATGACACATCACTGCATGTCACTGTCAGATTTGCTTTTTTGGCTATGACACACCACTGCATGTCACTGCTAGATTTATTTGGCTATAACACATCACTGCATGTCAATGTTTGATTTTTTTGGCTATGACACATCACTGCATGTCATTGTTAGATTTGTTTTTTTTTTAGCTATATTTGTTTTTTGGCTATGGCACACCACTGCATGTCACTGTTAGATTTATTTGGCTATGACACATCACTGCATGTCAATGTTAGATTTGTTTTTTTTTTAGCTATAACACATAACTGCATGTCACTGTTAGATGTGTTTTTTGGCTAAGACATCACTGCATGTCACTGCTAGATCTATTTTTTGGCTAGGACACATTACTGCATGTCAGTGCTAGATGTGTTTTTTGGCTATGACACATCACTGCATGTCACTGCTAGAGTTGTTTTTTTTGGCTAGGACACATCACTGCATGTCACTGACAGATTTGTTTTTTGGCTATGACACATCATTGCATGTCACTGTTGGATGTGTTTTTGGCTATGTCACATCACTGCATGTCACTGCTAGATTTGTTTTTTGGCTATGCCACATCACTACATGTCACTGTTAGATTTTTTTTTTGGCTATGACACATCACTGAATGTCACTGTTAGATTTGTTTTTTGGCTATGACACATCACTGTATGTCACTGTTAGATTTTTTTAGCTATGACACATCACTGCATGTCACTGTTAGATTTGTTTTTTTGGCTATGACACACCACTGCATGTCACTGCTAGATTTATTTGGCTATGACACATCACTGCATGTCAATGTTTGATTTTTTTGGCTATGACACATCACTGCATGTCATTGTTAGATTTGTTTTTTGGCTATGGCACACCACTGCATGTCACTGTTAGATTTATTTAGCTATGACACATCACTGCATGTCAATGTTTGATTTTTTTGGCTATGACACATCACTGCATGTCATTGTTAGATTTGTTTTTTTTTAGCTATAACACATAACTGCATGTCACTGTTAGATGTGTTTTTTGGCTAAGACATCACTGCATGCCACTGCTAGATCTATTTTTTGGCTATGACACATTACTGCATGTCAGTGCTAGATGTGATTTTTGGCTATGACACATCACTGCATGTCACTGCTAGAGTTGTTTTTTTGGCTAGGACACATCACTGCATGTCACATTTGTTTTTTTGGCTATGACACATCATTGCATGTCACTGTTGGATGTGTTTTTGGCTATGTCACATCACTGCATGTCACTGCTAGATTTGTTTTTTGGCTATGACACATCACTGCATGTCACTGTTGGATGTGTTTTTTGGCTATGATACATCACTGCATGTCGCTGCTATATTTGTTTTTTGGCTATGACACATCATTGGATGTCACTGCTAGGCATGTTTTTTGGCTATGACACATCACTGCATGTCACTGCTAGATTTTTGTTTTGGCTATGACATATCATGTTTTTTGGCTATGGCACATCCCTACACGTCAGTACTAGATTGTTTTTGGCTATAACACATCACTGCATGTCGCTGCTAGATTTTTTATGGCTATGACACATCACTGCATGCCACTGTGTGATTTGTTTTTTGGCTATGACATATCACTACATGTCACTGCTAGATTTATTTTGTGGCTATGACACATCATTGCATGTCACTGTTAGATGTGTTTTTTGGCTATGACACATCACTGCAAGTCACTGCTAGATTTGTTTTGTGGCTATGACACATCACTCTGTGTCACTGTTAGATTTGTTTTTTGGCTATGACACATCACTGCATGTCATGGTTAGATTTATTTTTTGGCTATGACACATCACTGTGGATCACTTTTTGCTTGCTTGAGGCTACTGTGTATTTTGTTTTTTGGGCTCTGGTGGTTACTAATCTGTTTTTGCTGTATTTTAAAATTTGTGACCTAAAAGCGGTCATGCTATAATTTTGTAGATGACAGTGACAGCTGTTCTATGTGAGTCTGTCTGGGGGGAGAATGTGCACCTTTCATACCAGGTGTGTGTGGCTGGTTATTTAGCTCGCTTTGCAGGGTTGCTGTGCATGTGCCAGTACTTTTCATTATGTTTCAATGTGTTGGAAATCAAATACCTGAGATGTTCATATTAATATGACTATAATTGGTTAAATGGCAGCAGACTGGATTTAGTGTCAAAGCTCTGCTTGGAGAGGGAAATGATATGCTATGTGCAAGTGGGGAAAGGGATAATTGAATGTCACCTTCTTTTTAACACAGCGAGTGATCTGGTCTTTAATCTTTGCTTGTAGGGCCATTAAATTTATGCCTCTCAAGTACTGATGTATGAATGTTGCTGTTTTTCCTTGTAAGTTTCACTATGGGTTGCCTTTCTCTCGTGTGTGTGTGTGTGTGTGTGTGTGTGTGTGTGTGTGTGTGTGTGTGTGTGTGCGCGCGCGCGTGTGGCACTGTTGTGTGAGCTGGGGGTGTCTGTGTGATTGGCTACCTTGATGTATTGCAGAGGCTTTTGGTAATGCACCAACATGGCAGAGTATGATAGTGGTCATCTGGACCTGGCTGTGTTCATGTGATATGACCCTATGGTCAGGACAACTAATGGCACTGCAACTATTAGTCTGTCTGTAATGGTTTATGTGTACAATCATCTTTTATACCATGTGGTATACAGTGATTATTAAAGGGATACTTGGGGGGTAACTGAGCAGGGAAAGGGTCAGGGTTTAGCAGCAACTTGATCATCCATGGAAGTTTCCAGGGTAGGGGCCTCTGACTTAAATTATCTAGGAGCAGCTGAAAATGCTAGCACCAGCCCTGTTTCTAATGCCAAAACATTTCAGTACAGCAAAAATGTTGCCATTGAGGTTATGAGTGTTGTGCAGGCCTCAATTAGAGTAAGAACTACTTAAGGGGATAGTTTTAGTATTATGTTATGGGTTGATGCATATGGTATGTGTCTAAAAGTCTTGTGCTGTGGTAGTGCTATGGAAAGGGTCTTTCTAAAATAGTGTAGAGTTAGGGTTAAGGTTGGGACAGGAGCAGGGTTATGGTTAGGGTTAGCAAAATTACTCAGATGTGCTAACTGTAACCCTGTACCTGCCCCTAGCCCTAATCCTATATCTTACCTTAGAAAACACATTCTCATAACACAAGCACTATTCAGAGAAATTTGCTCTAAATGTGGTGGCAGGGGTTTTCTCATAAAATTGGAAAAGGAAACCTTCTCTATTTTTATTCTTATTTGCTTTTGTTTTGTTGTGTTTTTTGGCAATTGTAGTTTTTGATATGTAGCTTTGATCAGTATTCATTCGATATTTGTGCATTTCAACCACTTGCCATAAACCCATACTGACACATGCATGCAAATGTATCAATATATAATTGCACAGTTTGAGCATCAGTCATTTTTCAAATGCACATCCTCACACATTCACTCTATCAGAAACTGTATAAACCTGAATGGCTTAGCTGGTTTGTTTAAGGAAGGTTATTTTGTCTTTATTTATAGCCTAATTGCTATGCAAATGCCTTATTCATGAGCTCAAAAACTATAGCAATACCATATACCACATGAACTAAAAATATGCATCACATTCTTGACTGTTAATAGTTATTAGAAAGCTGGTCTTTCTGGCCGTGTAAACTTTGACTGCATGTCAGCAGACTGCATTTTATGATGTACTCACAGCTGCATATTTAGTTTATTGTGAACATTGATGACTAAATCCCTGTAACAGCCCCAGGGGTTCTACATCTTATTTGACTGTTAGAAGCCCTTTCACCATGACAACTACATTAGAACAATATATGACAACACGCTAGTATAATAACATATCAACCAATTACACAGTGTAGTTGCCAGTCAAAAAAAAAAAAAAAAAAACTTCCCATCCAATATTTGAAAGCACAGTTCATCTTATTGTGACAACCTTTGGATACAAATCAGATAATTTGTTGAAGTTAAGCAATGCTAAGTAAAGCATTTCACACCATTAGTGTCCTGTAGTTTGTTTCCTTGAGGAGCAATTTAAGAAAGCATGCCTGCTGTGAATGCACATCTAAAGAATCAACACACACAGACTCCCACGAGCGTGACATTACATTGAGCAAACTTAACAATGCAACAACATTACTGTACTGTATCAAGTCAGCTGGCTGCATATGAACTTGAATATTAACCTTACTCTGAAGTTACGAGCATAGACATTTATTTACTTTTTTAAGATATTTTAAATTTGCATACATATAATTTAGGGATTTAAATCAGTGAAAGTACATTGCATTTTATTATTGCCAGCATTTTGATTGATCAATAAAGAACAATTATCACACTTCACTGCCACTGTGGAATCTATAGAAAAATTATTCTGATCCATACAGTAAGAAATCGGACTGATGAAAAATAGCAGGGCATTAGGCAGAGCAAGTAAATAAATGAACGGGCTGTTCAAACTATAGTACTTGAAAAGGACATTCAGAATATAGCACTGGTTACCTCAATAATTGATAGGTTTAATAGTACATTCTGCTCTTTAAAATAAATAACTTCAGCACTATTGATAATCCAGAATGAAAACTGAAATATTTAATATGCATAAATGCACATATACTATCATAATCTTAATGTACAGCACCCGACTTTTTTGTTCAAGAATTAAGGATGAAGCAAAAATAGTGAGGGGAAAAGGCCCAGAATCTTCTTCTCCTTTCAGCTGCCCCCATTAGGGTGTCACCACAGTAGATCATCAGTCTACAGAACAAGTGGTAGTAACTGGAGCACCCAGAGGACACTCACATGAACACAGGGAGGACATACAGACTCAACATAGAAGGCATCCCAGCCAAGAATCAAACCAGAAAACCTCTTGCTGTGAGGTAACAATGCTAACTGCTGCATCACTGTACTGCCCAGGCAAAGGCTACAAATGTAAATCTGTCTTTATTTCACTTAAAAAGTTACTAGAACAACAGATTTTACTTCAGCATGCATTTTTTGAACAAAACCTAGCATGAAAGTTTAATGCCTAGCATTATGGACTGAGTGCAATTCTCTGTGATTAACCAGAAAATCAAACATTTTACAAGTGACAGCAAAAAGAATATGAGGTAAAATTAGAAACATTATGCAAAATTAGGTTTAGTCGAAAGCTATATATTATGCCTTTAGAAGATGACAGAAACTTACTTTGGCCAAACAGCACCCCTATAAAACTCATTCTTCCTTCCCTTCTTCTATGCAATGTACCCCAAGTCCCTTTGGACTCTGTATTATATTGCAGCTAACAATCTCCTGCTATCTGTTTCAGTCTTTCACCAATTCTGCAAAAGGAAAACCAGCTTCCTGACATTATTCTGAAACGTATCACCCACAGTCTGCCAGCCATGTATTTCTGCATCCTTTATTATTTCTCTGTGTCACTTTTCCATCTATCTCATATTATAAAATTAGTCTACTCGGATCATTTCACCCCTTATTATTCTCTTTGCAATAATATAAATCTACTTTATTCTGTCTCCACTCCCAGTTGAAACCTTCCTTTCTCTTTATGTTGCCTGGAGCTCTTTTGTAATCACTCTCTCTATAAACATCTATATCTATATCTTTATCTATATCTGGGTCTATATCATTTAACCAAACATACTATTTGTTCAATCCCTATTCGTTGAACCCGATTTGTTGAAGACACAAATCAGCAAATGGATTTTTCATTGAACTTTTTCCTAGGGCAAATCAACGGTTGACCACTATCTGGAATTTGCCCTTTTCCCCACTGTAGTGCGATCTATGAGATGATATATTTAGTTGGGGAGTGTGTGGGGTTTAAACTTTATGTTTTTTTTTAATAGTCGCTAAGATGGCCTACCATTGGTTAGCATTAGGAAAATCTCAAAGTCCATTGGCTGATTTGTGTCTTTGACAAATAGGGATTTGACAAATAGTAAGTTCAATTAAATGATATAGACCCCATATCTATCACTCACATATACACACACACACACACACACACACACACACACACACACACACACACACACACACACACACATGCACACACACACACACACACACACACACACACACACACACACACACACACACACACACACACACACACACACACACACACACACACACACACACACACACACACACACACACACACACACACACACACACACACACACACACACACACACACACACACACACACACACACACACACACACACACACACACACACACACACACACACACACACACACACACACACACACACACACACACACACACACACACACACACACACACACACACACACACACACACACACACACACACACACACACACACACAGATCTTTGTTGTCCAAAAGCAGCACACAGTGCCACCAACAATGCCTTACAACCCTTCTGTCTAATGGTAACTCCATCTCTCAAACCAAGCATCTACCCCCTCCTTGTCACACATTACAGCATTCTGTTTGAATTTCTTCAACTGTCTATATTACCTTACACACTGTACCTTAGTTTTACTTGATCTTAGAGTTCCTCTGTTTCCTGCAACTCATTCTCACCCCATTGATACTTTACTCTATTAACTAAATGTAGAAATGCATTAAAACAATTCAGCTATTTTATGCAACAGCCCTAAGCACGTTTGTAAATATTCATTTACCACTTATCACTACCACAAAGTGTATCATCCGCACACACATATTCACATTATTTTTATTCAGTCTGATTTATTGGACAGATAGCTACTAAATAATAATGAACAGAGGTAATCCAAAAGGCTCAAGTGAAGTCCGTTATCCCACCTGTGACCCAGATGGTGACAGGACTAACATGAAACAGATTACAAAGGATTACTCCAGATAAAATTACATTAGCTAATAGAGATAGGATCTAGGGACTAAATTAGAACAAGAGCACTCATCCATCTACCTACTTAACTGAATAAACTACTTGAAACTTAAACAAAGCATCTTCATTCCTCCCACAGGGATGGTATCATAGAGTCTCCTAGTCTGCTAGCTAAGTGATTTTATCTGGACTGATCCTTTGCACTTTGTTGCTAAATAATAGTGGGTATTGAGCAGAACCCTGGAGACCTTACTTACCTCTTTCTTCATACTAGATGGACCTGTTCTTGTACCTGAATTTTATTTATTTATTTTATTTATTTATTTAACATTTGTTGACCGGGAATGTCCGACTAGGTTCCACAGAGCCTGTTTTCAGTGGAGGCCCGGGGAGAAACGCTCCAGATTCTTCTCCAAACATCCTATCTCCAACGTGTATTCAACCAGGTTTCTTCATCTCTTCCACTGTGTCTTTTAACCACTATACTATCTACATTTTTAACTTCACATTCACCCATTGGCATACACTGTTCCTGTATTTATTTGTAACCTTCATTAATGATGAGTTGTGTTTATGTTTTTATGTATTTTTGTAATTGTTTTGTATATACATTCAAGATTGTTCATGTTGTTTTTTGTTACAAATGGAGTTTAAATATGGAGCTTTTTGTTCACTGAAAATTGTATTTTAGCACAGTTGGTTGTTCTAGTCACCAAACAGAAACTAATAAATAAAGATAGAAATAAAGATAGAGTACTCTATGTTAATGTTTGCCTTTTTGCTTCCAGCCATTTTTAATCCAGCCAAAAATACTGCTATCCCAATATCTGTTTCAGTTTTTCAGTTTATCATTTAAGCATTACAGTGCAAAAGATATGCCAACAAGTAAATATATAATATTTTTTGGATCACCCCCCACAACAAGTCCTTTTGTTATATAGTCAAAAATTCAGTAATCCTGTCAGTTATGGTCTATTTTTTTTACTGCTTAAATAAATATTTTACAAACAAGTACCAGATCATCTGGTACTTTTCTTATTTATTAACTAAATGACAAATGTACACTGTTAAGAGGATAAGAGGTACCACAGATACCAGACTGCAAAACACTTATTGAGCTAGTAAACAATCATAGCAAGCAGTTTATATTGTTATGATGTTTCAGTCACATATCAACCTGCTTTAAAATATAAAATGGATTACCGTGCAACATTTTTTTTCTTTTTGCCAATATGGAGTTTTTCACCCAGGCCTGTCGTTTAAAGAGACTTCTGCTCACAAGGACTTCACCAATTTGCATTAATAAATTAACATATAATACTGCATATGAAGTAATATTTTCTCTTAATAAATAATGACTTCCTAATAAGATATTCTTACACTTATTCAGAAATCACCTCTTGACAGTCAGAAAGAAATGGAAATGAGCAATTATTATATTATATGATATTATATTATATTATATTATATTATATTATATTATATTATATTATATTATAGTATATTATATTATATTGCATTGTATTATATTATATTATATTGCATTGTATTATATTATATTATATTATATTATAGTATATTATATTATATTGCATTGTATTATATGATATTATATTATATTATATTATATTATATTATATTATAGTATATTATATTATATTGCATTGTATTATATTATATTATATTATATTATATTATATTATATTATATTATATTATATTATATTATATTATAGTATATTGCATTGTATTATATTATATTATATTATATTATATTATATTATATTATATTATATTATATTATATTATAGTATATTATATTATATTGCATTATATTATATTATATTATATTATATTATATTATATTATATTATATTATAGTATATTATATTATATTATATTATATTATATTATATTATATTGCATTGTATTATATTATATTATATTATAGTATATTATATTATATTGCATTATATTATATTATATTATATTATATTATATTATATTATATTATATTGCATTGTATTATATTATATTATATTATATTATATTATATTATATTATATTATATTATATTATATTATAGCAATAACCCACACCTGGGTGTGGGTAATGCTGGATTTACCCACTGTTTGTGTGGTTTGATCACAAGGGCGAAGCCTGAGTGGCCAAACAAAGCTGACCGTGGGTAAATCCAGCATTACCCACACCCAGAAGTGGGTTATTGCTATTATACAATGACATTATTTAAGAAAAAAAAATAATTACTTTTCTTAAATAATGGCATTGCATAATGCCTCCTTGCTACTCTTCCACAGCTGTCTGGTGTTCCGCGGCAGTTCTGATGTACTCGCATGTGTATGCCTACGCTTTTTTTAAAGCCTATTTAACATAGCCCATTTAACATAGTGAGACAGTTTTGAAAAAAGCAACAGAGAAAGCAAGATCTCCATTGCTTTTTACAAACTGTCTCACTATGTTAAAGGAGTTTAACATAGCGAGACAGCTTTAAAAAAGCAAGGGAGAGTCTCCGTTGCTTTATTTAAAGCTGTTTCGCTATGTTAAACTCGTGTGAAGCAACGAAGATCTTGCATTCTCCGTTGCTGTAAAAAAAGTTATAGTTATGGAAAAAGTCCGAGTGACTGGACCTTTTTCCATTACTATAACTCTGATTTACAACGTACACGCTGACCAATCAGCGTGCACGTTTTTGAATATTAATGGGGGGGTCATTATATAATATATTATACTGCATTGTATAATATATTATATTATACTGTATTACATTATATTATATTATATTATATTATATTATATTATATTATGTTATATTATATTATTTTATATTATATTATATTATATTATATTATATTATATTATATTATATTATATTATATTATATTATTTGTGTGATAATGAAGGAGTAATCGGAAAATGGATGATGACTTTCTTGGAGATGAATAATACACCCCTGCTGTTTATTTTTATTTTATTTTTATTTATTGACATTTGTTAACCAGGTTGGCCCAGCTGGGCTTGCGGCCCATTTTTCAGTGGAGACCCGAGGAGAAAAGCTCCAAAAAAACACAAACAAACACAAACAGTTTATAGAGAATCAAACATCTGAGTCAAAAATATAGTCTAAATCAGTTATACAAGAATGTTAGAGAGAAAAAGCAGAAATGCAAACACATGCTATATACATATCAATATTTTTACAGACTAAAAAAATATATTTACATATTTACAAAAAGAGGTAAGTCCAACAGTATTGATTGTAGAGTTTAATAAGTATCCACAATAGTGGAGAACTTAGCTGTATGTGGAGGGACTGAAATGATATATAGTGGGGTTGTGAGGAGCTTAAGTAGGGGCTTGACAAGGACATATTTTGGAGCTGAGTAGATGAAGTTTGAGTTTTTCTTTAAAGTGGGATGGGTGAATGATGGAACACATGTCTCTTGGGAGTTTGTTCCAGGCTTGGGTGACAGAGTGTTTATAAAGGTTTGCCAGCTATTTTTTTGGGTTGGTAGATTTGTAGTAGTTGCTGATTAGAGGTACAGAGAGTCCGTGGAGGAGTGTAGATAGAGATGAAGGAAGACAGAGCAGGGCAGGATAAAAGTTTGTAAAGAATGAAGTGTAACATTTGAAGTTGTGACAACAGTAGAAGATGGGGGAATTTACCAGTGGAGAGTATTTAGGGCAGGCAATGATGTGCATTGTATGGAGAGTTTGAGATAAATCTAGCTATCTTGTTGTAAGTTTGTTGGAGTTTGTTTAAAGTAGTAGTTTGGATGTTGATGAGTACTGGGGCAGCATATAGAAGGGAGGAGAGCAGAAGAGCTTGTGCAAGGCAGAGTCTGGCATTTGTAGTTAGAATTTTTTTGTTGCGATACAGTAAAAAAAGTTTCTGGTGAGTCTTTTTTTATGTTTTGGAGGATGTGCAAGCTGAATTTGAGTTCATCATCTATGATGACCCCAAAGAGTTTAGTATGAGCTTTAGGTTGGATAACAGTGTTATTAGAGTTTGGTCTTTTTAGGGTAGAGAATGAGTAGATTCCTGGACAACCACTGTTCAGTGGATAGGAAGGTCTGTTGAGTAAGAGTGTGGAGACTGGAGATATTGTCTGAGATGGAGATGAGAGTTGAGTCATCTGCATATTGGATGAGGAAGGATTGTTTACAAGAAGTATAGAGATCATTGGTAAAGACGTTAAATAGGAGGGGACCCAGGATGGAACCTTGTGGTACCCCGGTTGGGACAGGTATAAATGGAGAAGTGGAAGAGAGCCATTTAACAGATTGCTGCCTGTAGGATAAGTAACTAGAGAACCAGACAAGGTAGGAAGAAGATAGATTGAGATCTGCAAGTTTAGATAGCAGTAGGGGATGGGAGACTGTATCAAAGGCTTTGGAAAGGTCAAGGAAGAGACATGATATGACTTTGTTATTGTCTAGGGCCTTGGCAATGGTATGTGTAAAGGATAAGAGGGCAGTATTTGTGCTGTGGTTGGGATGGAAACCATGCTGAATGGGAGTAAGGAGGTTATGCTGGAGGAGGTAGTTGAGTAGTTGTGAGTGGATACATTTTTTGAGAATCTTAGAGGGGGGAGATAGAATAGCTATAGGTCAGTAGTTAGATGGGTCTGTAGAGTTTCCACCTTTATGCAGGGGAATAGTGAAAAAAGATTTCCATAGGGTAGGGACGGTGGATTCATGAATAGATCTATTGATTAGTATAGATATGGGATAGGCAATGGAGCCATCATCAAGTTTGAAGAAGGTAGGAGGTAGATTGTCACTGGAGGGAGAGCAGGGTTTGAGTTTGTAAAGAGGGGATCTGATGTAGGAAGTAGGAATCGGATGTAAAGAGAATAGTTGTTTGTTAGAAGGATTGGGAGGGGTAGGCAGAGAAGTTGTGTTACAGATGGAAGGTATGAGTGTTTGAATGGTTTCAATAAAGTGCTTATTGAGAAGAGTAGCAGTTTCCAGAGAAGATGTATTTGGGTAGGGGCAGGAAGATGAGGAGAGAGAATTTTGTTAATAGTATACCAGACCATGTGAGGGTTGGGTTTGTTATTGAACTGGGCAAAGTTATATAAGGACTTTTTGTCATTATTGTTTTTTTTGGTACAATTTCTGAGGTGTATAACTATATAGCAGAGGTAATTCCTTTGTTTGATCCAGGCTTTGTGTGTATAATTATGTAACATAGGTAATTCCTTTGTTTGATCCAGGCTTGGTGTGTATAATTATGTAGCAGAGGTAATTCCTTCGTTTGATCCAGGCTTGATGTGTATAATTATGTAACAGAGGTAATTCCTTTGTTTGATCCAGGCTTGGTGTGTATAATTATGTAGCAGAGGTAATTCCTTCGTTTGATCCAGGCTTGGTGTGTATAATTATGTAGCAGAGGTAATTCCTTTGTTTGATCCAGGCTTGGTGTGTATAATTATGTAACAGAGGTAATTCCTTTGTTGGATCCAGGCTTGGTGTGTATAATTAGGTAGCAGAGGTAATTCCTTCGTTTGATCCAGGCTTGGTGTGTATAATTATGTAGCAGAGGTAATTCCTTCGATTGATCCAGGCTTGGCATGTATAATTATGTAGCAGAGGTAATTCCTTTGTTTGATCCAGGCTTGGTGTGTATAACTATGTAACAGAGGTAATTCCTTTGTTTGATCCAGGCTTGGTGTGTATAACTATGTAGCAGAGGTAATTCCTTTGTTTGATCCAGGCTTGGTGTGTATAATTATGTAACAGAGGTACTTCTTTTGTTTGATCCAGGCTTGGTGTGTATAATTATGTAGCAGAGGTAATTCCTTTGTTTGATCCAAGCTTGGTGTGTATAATTATGTAGCAGAGTTAATTCCTTTGTTTGATCCAGGCTTGGTGTGTATAATTATGTAACAGAGGTAATTCCTTTGTTTGATCCAGACTTGATGTGTATAATTATGTAGCAGAGGTAATTCCTTTGTTTGATCCAGGCTAGGTGTGTATAATTATGTAGCAGAGGTAATTCCATTGTTTGATCCAGGCTTGGTGTGTATAATTATGTAACAGAGGTAATTCCTTTGTTTGATCCAGGTTTGGTATGTATAATTATGTAACACAGGTAATTCCTTTGTTTGATCCAGGTTTGGTCTGTATAATTATGTAACAGAGGTAATTCCTTTGTTTGATCCAGGCTTGGTCTGTATAATTATGTAGCAGAGGTAATTCCTTTGTTTGATCCAGGCTTGGTGTGTATAATTATATATCAGAGGTAATTCCACTGTTTGATCCGGGCTTGGTGTGTATAATTATGTAGCAGAGGTAATTCCTTTGTTGGATCCAGGCTTGGTGTGTATAATTATGAAGCAGAGGTAATTCCTTTGTTTGATCCAGGCTTGGTGTGTATAATTATGTAGCAGAGGTAATTCCTTTGTTTGATCCAGGCTTGGTGTGTATAATTATGTAGTAGAGGTAATTCCTTTGTTTGATCCAGGCTTGGTGTGTATAATTATGTAGCAGAGGTAATACCTTTGTTTGATCCAGGCTTGGTGTGTATAATTATGTAGCAGAGGTAATTCCTTTGTTTGATCCAGGCTTGGTGTATATAATTAGGTAGCAGAAGTAATTTGTTTGTTTAATCCAGGCTTGGTGTGTATAATTATGTAACAGAGGTACTTCTTTTGTTTGATCCAGGCTTGGTGTGTATAATTATGTAGCAGAGGTAATTCTTTTGTTTGATCCAAGCTTGGTGTGTATAATTATGTAGCAGAGTTAATTCCTTTGTTTGTTCCAGGCTTGGTGTGTATAATTATGTAACAGAGGTAATTCCTTTGTTTGATCCAGACTTGATGTGTATAATTATGTAGCAGAGGTAATTCCTTTGTTTGATCCAGGCTTGGTGTGTATAATTATGTAGCAGAGGTAATTCCTTTGTTTGATCCAGGCTTGGTGTGTATAATTATGTAACAGAGGTAATTCCCTTGTTTGATCCAGGTTTGGTGTGTATAATTATGTAACGCAGGTAATTCTTTTGTTTGATCCAGGCTTGGTCTGTATAATTATGTAACGGAGGTAATTCCTTTGTTTGATCCAGGCTTGGTGCGTATAATTATGTAGCAGAGGTAATTCCTTTGTTTGATCCAGGCTTGGTGCGTATAATTATGTAACAGAGGTAATTCCTTTGTTTGATCCGGGCTAGGTGTGTATAATTATGTAGCAGAGGTAATTCCTTTGTTTGATCCAGGCATGGTGTGTATAATTATGTAACAGAGGTAATTCCTTTGTTTGCTCCAGGCTTGGTGTGTATAATTATGTAACAGAGGTAATTCTTTTGTTTGATCCAGGCTTGGTGTGCATAACTATGTAGCAGAGGTAATTACTTTGCTTGATCCAGGCTTGGTGTGTATATATAACAGAGGTAATTCCTTTGTTTGATCTAGGCTTGGTGTGTATAATTATGTAGCAGAGGTAATTCCTTTGTTTGATCCAGGCTTGGTGTGTATAATTATGTAACAGAGGTAATTCCTTTGTTTGATCCAGGTTTGGTGTGTATAATTATGTAACGCAGGTAATTCTTTTGTTTGATCCAGGCTTGGTCTGTATAATTATGTAACGGAGGTAATTCCTTTGCTTGATCCAGGCTTGGTGCGTATAATTATGTAGCAGAGGTAATTCCTTTGTTTGATCCAGGCTTGGTGTGTATAATTATGTAGCAGAGGTAATTCCTTCGATTGATCCAGGCTTGGCGTGTATAATTATGTAACAGAGGTACTTCTTTTGTTTGATCCAGGCTTGGTGTGTATAATTATGTAGCAGAGGTAATTCCTTCGATTGATCCAGGCTTGGCGTGTATAATTATTTAGCAGAGGTAATTCCTTTGTTTGATCCAAGCTTGGTGTGTATAATTATGTAGCAGAGTTAATTCCTTTGTTTGTTCCAGGCTTGGTGTGTATAATTATGTAACAGAGGTAATTCCTTTGTTTGATCCAGACTTGGTGTGTATAATTATGTAGCAGAGGTAATTCCTTTGTTTGATCCAGGCTTGGTGTGTATAATTATGTAGCAGAGGTAATTCCTTTGTTTGATCCAGGCTTGGTGTGTATAATTATGTAACAGAGGTAATTCCTTTGTTTGATCCAGATTTGATGTGTATAATTATGTAACGCAGGTAATTCTTTTGTTTGATCCAGGCTTGGTCTGTATAATTATGTAACGGAGGTAATTCCTTTGTTTGATCCAGGCTTGGTGCGTATAATTATGTAGCAGAGGTAATTCCTTTGTTTGATCCAGGCTTGGTGCGTATAATTATGTAACAGAGGTAATTCCTTTGTTTGATCCGGGCTAGGTGTGTATAATTATGTAGCAGAGGTAATTCCTTTGTTTGATCCAGGCATGGTGTGTATAATTATGTAACAGAGGTAATTCCTTTGTTTGCTCCAGGCTTGGTGTGTATAATTATGTAACAGAGGTAATTCTTTTGTTTGATCCAGGCTTGGTGTGCATAACTATGTAGCAGAGGTAATTACTTTGCTTGATCCAGGCTTGGTGTGTATATGTAACAGAGGTAATTCCTTTGTTTGATCTAGGCTTGGTGTGTATAATTATGTAGCAGAGGTAATTCCTTTGTTTGATCCAGGCTTGGTGTGTATAATTATGTAGCAGAGGTAATTCCTTTGTTTGATCCAGGATTGGTGTGTATAATTATGTAGCAGAGGTAATTCCTTTGTTTGATCCAGACTTGGTGAGTATAATTATGTAACAGAGGTAATTCCTTTGTTTGATCCAGGCTTGGTGCGTATAATTATGTAGCAGAGGTAATTCCTTTGTTTGATCCAGGCTTGGTGCGTATAATTATGTAACAGAGGTAATTCCTTTGTTTGAATCAGGCTTGGTGCGTATAATTATGTAGCAGAGGTAATTCCTTTGTTTGATCCAGGCTTGGTGCGTATAATTATGTAACAGAGGTAATTCCTTTGTTTGATCCGGGCTTGGTGTGTATAATTATGTAGCAGAGGTAATTCCTTTGTTTGATCCGGGCTTGGTGTGTATAATTATATAGCAGAGGTAATTCCTTTGTTTGATCCAGGCTTGGTGTGTATAACTATGTAACAGAGGTAATTCCTTTGTTTGATCCAGGCTTGGTGTGCATAATTATGTAGCAGAGGTAATTCCTTTGTTTGATCCAGGCTTGGTGTGTATAAGTATGTAGCAGAGGTAATTCCTTTGTTTGATCCAGGCTTGGTGTGTATAATAATATATCAGAGGTAATTCCACTGTTTGATCCGGGCTTGGTGTGTATAATTATGTAGCAGAGGTAATTCCTTTGTTTGATCCAGGCTTGGTGTGTATAATTATGTAGCAGAGGTAATTCCTTTGTTTGATCCAGGCTTGGTGTGTATAATTAGGTAGCAAAGGTAATTCCTTTGTTTGATCCAGGCTTCGTGTGTATAATTATGTAAAAGAGATAATTCCTTTGTTTGATCCAGGCTTGGTGTATATAATTAGGTAGCAGAAGTAATTTGTTTGTTTGATCCAGGCTTGGTGTGTATAATTATGTAACAGAGGTAATTCCTTTGTTTGATCCAGGCTTGGTGTGTATAATTATGGAGCAGAGGTAATTCCTTTGTTTGATCCAGGCTTTCCAAACTCTATCTCTTTTTAGCCTAAGGGACTTAGTTTCTTTTGAGAGCCTGGGAGCATAATTACATTTTATTCTAACCTTTCTAGTGGGGGTAAGGGAGTTCAGGGTATTCAGAAAGATGCTATTGAACCTAGTAACTGCATCATTGAGAGGGATTTGTTTAAGGCTGGACCACTCAGTGGTGGATAGACTAGAGTTGAATTGGACTACATTAAAATTGGAGAGTTTTCATCAATCTCTATAAAGGTGGGATTTTGGGGGTTGGATGGTGTATCTAAAGACCGAGGTAGGGATGTGGTCACTACATTGGTCTGGTAGGGTAGTGGGGTTGTAGTAGTGATGAAGGGAGTTGATGAGTATCCAGTCAGTTATGGAGCTGGAAGATGAGCTTTTATGGAGGTGGGTGGGCAAAGATATCAGTTGATGGAAGGCATGCAGGTTGATGCTGAGTACTGGAGAGTCAGTTTTAAGTTTAGACCAATATAGGTTAACATCGCCTAAGATGAGGGTTTCATAGGGAATATTGTGGGAAAACCAGGGTAAGATATTCTCTAAAGTGGATGAATTGTTTCCAGGAGGGATATACATGGTGGCAAAAGCTAATATTTTGTGAGGGTTAAGGTGACAATTAAGGATGATAAGTTCAGCTGTGTGAAACTCAGGGATGGGTGTGGGGAAAGGTGAGAGATTGAGGCTATTTGAGTGGAGGATGGCTACACCACCCCCTTTTTGGGGAATATATCAGAGCAATAGATATTATAGCCTGGTGGGAGAATTTCATTGTTAGTAACATGTGGCTTAAGCCAGGTTTCTGATAAGGAAAGGATGTGAGGGGCTTGTATGCATTATCCAGGCATGGAAGTTGGTGATTTTGTCGGCTAGGCTTTGAATATTTAGACAGTGTATTGCCAGGTGCTTGGATATGGATGCATTTAGTGTAAGAGGCTGGGTATGATGAGAGGTGTTTCGGGAAGGAAGGGAGGTAGAAGATAAGTGGGGATGTTTGACTGAGGGGAGAGGGGGAGGGGGCCAGTTTTGGAGTGGACATCCCAGGATATGAGTAACTTATTAGCGGGACAAGGGAGTACAGTATTACATAGATGTAGTTTGTGAAACTTGGGTTTAGATTTGATGGTAGGAGGGTGGATTTGCAATATAGACAGTTTGTGCAGAGAAGAGGTGGAGAGTAAGAAAAGGGCTGCAGAGATATGAAAGTAGGAAGGTGAAGAATGAGTGTCAAAGGTATAGGAGGTAGGACAGCATAAAAGAGAATAAGGAAGGTGTGAGTGATAAGAGGTCACAGCAGAGAGAAGAAGTAGGACTGAGGTGGTAATGATAAGGGGATTCATTCTTGATGGAGCGTGTAAGGGTTATAGACAGGGTGTAATAGTAGGGGAAGGAAGTGATGTATTTGGAGTCTGACAGGAAATAGTTTGTCAGTGGATTCTGGGGAAGGAAGGGGAGGGAGTGGATGGTGTAAAGGAAATTGTAATGGGGCTGTGTGGGAATGGGTGCAGGGTGGGGGAGTGAGGGAGAATGGAGCTGGCAGGGTCAGGTCAGCAGTATGAAAGAGCACTGAAAATAACAATCAGAAAGGAAGCAACTGTGAAAAATAGGAGCTGAAGAGGTAATAAGAGAGCAAGCCAGAGATGGAAATGTTGCAGATATAAAATTAAAAACAGCAGACCATCTTGGCTATATAAAAATTATTTCTTAAAAATAGTAAAAACATGGTGGTCCAAGGATCATCATCAGTCACGGTGCACATGTCCCTAATGACCAAGACATTTAGGAGGCAAATACCTATTCGATAAGAGCAGGACTGCCCAGACTTGCCAAAGGTCACAATGCTGCAGTTTTTTGCCATTTAGTTTGAGGCCATGGTCTAAGCATCACTTGTCAGCATGGGTTAGGCCCCCTGGGAAAGACATAGGTCATCTGTGGTATTTATGACCACTCCAAGTTTGCAGTCATCTGCAAACTTCATCAGCCACAAGTGTTTGGTTTCTGCTTTTATGACAATGAGGAAGATAACAAATACGATTGGTCCTAGGACTGATCCCTGCAACACACTGCTGGTGACCACTCCTAGTTGAGAGTGTGCCTGCAACATTAACAGACTGGGTTCTGTAGTTAAGCTAGTTTGCTATCCAGCAGGTTACACAGGGTTATATTTAATTGGATTAACTTATCAATGATGCCTGAGTGTGGAATGGTCTCAAATGCTATGGACAAATTTAGGTATGCTGTGTGAACTTATTTACCAGAGTCTAATTCCTTTGTGACTTGTTCAAAAAACTCCATCAGGTTCAAGAGACAGGATCTGCCTTTAAGAAACCCAACTTTGTTCAGGTTCATATTTTGAAGACTGTCTATGTCCTTGTTATGGGGTCTATAATGATGCACTACATTGCCTTACATATAAAACTGATGAAGCTGTTAAGTCCATAGTTATCTGGGTAAGTTATGGGTCCCCCTTTGTGGAATGTGATGACTATAGCACTTCTCCATGCCTCCAACATGAATCCAGTGGAAAGGCTGAGACTCAATAGATGTAATAAGGAGCCAGCCAAGCAGTGCACTTGTCAGATCCCGTGGGGCTGATGTTTCTAGCATTGCAGAGAGAGCTTATGATTTGCTCTGAGGTGATTTGTGGGCATGGCACAGGTATGCTAATTTGCTGTGAACAATTTTGGGAAGATAAAAGTATACAGTCTGAGCTGATGTCCACTAATATATTTGGCAATATCTTCATGGGATGGAAAATGTGATGCTATTTTGTTATTAGCCCTGAGGATTAGTGTTTATTATTTCTTAGGATCCTGTCATAGCTGAAGCTTCCTTTCCTTTGGAATTCCATTTCCTTTACTAATGAATTAAGAGCCAGATTAGAAGATAATATTTGTAACCACATTTATGTTATCAAATGCTTATGTAATTCTTTACAACCCCCTGCACCATGCATTTTAAGTTTCTTAGTTTCTGCCTGTAAGTACTTTAATGAATAAGCACCATATATGCCATTCTCCACAAATTTCCCTGAGTTTATCCATGTTTCAGGGTGCAGTGTCTAAGTAATCACTTAACTGCTTGTGTTTGAGTCAAACAATTAATTTCTGAAGATTGCTTTATGATCCTTCCTTTTCACCTTTCACTGGCTGGTGTGGTAAGCACAAAATTATCATTTTGTGTATTCGCTCCCCTTCAACTATTTAAATTTATTGGTCATCCCACTGTATTCCATAATACCAGAATACAAAAATGCCCAACCCCTTTCAATCTATCTTGCTCTTTTAAAAATAGTGACTGTCCATTTAGACAGCTAAAACTTAAGTTACCCACTTTCATGTCTAACTGCTTAGTGTACATTGCAGTGTTTAGAATAAACAATTTTTTCATCTTATTTTTAAACATCTATTGCAAGACCGCCAGTTATTGGAAAGCCCGCATTCTGCCTCTCAGTAGTCATCTTGGAATTAGTGTTTCTGTTTTCTCCTAGTGAGAGAAGGAGTACAGGGACATTATTTCCTGGAGACTGTTGATCACCAGAAAGCCTAATAACTGCTTTATAGGTGACAATTTGGAATCTATGCTTATATTCTGGTCCTGGTGAGAGAATGTACAGAGTGCATGGATTCCTGATTGTTTCTGGTTGGAGAGTGAGTGTCTGTGCATAACATACCTGACTGGTCTGGTTGCTATTCAAGGCATCTACCAGGAAAAGCCTACAAGCCTACAGACCCTTGCATCATCTGGGACAAGACTGTGGATTACCAAACAAGCTGTGGCCTACTTTTCATCCTGGGATTGGTGCTAACATTTTGCTTCTGGTGAGAGAAGAAGCAAAGGAGCAATGTATCCCAACAGAGTGAAGCTGTGGTGAGGCCAGCACTAGTAGTAGCCAGGCAGTAGCCATTCATTCGACTCCCCTCTTTTCATCATTCTTGACAAGCGAATTCTTTGTTTTCAGTAAGTACTGCTTGGTTTGTTTCTAACTTCAGAATATCTGCCTAAATACTTCATCCTTAAAATTTCAGGGTCTATGCATTAGTTTCCCCTCAAGTGTTTAGCAGTGCTCTGTATAGACGCAGACACCTTGAGTATCATTTTTCCTGAAAAAGCACAAATGAAATTTATCCAATACCTAGTTGCACACAAGACAACTAATTTGCAGTAACAAGCACTGTCCCCATAATTTCAAACTGGATACTTGTGACAGTGTTTGATATTCTCATTCCAACTGTCTAATCAATAGAAAAGGGTCTGTTGCCATGGATATGAACTTTCCTACTGTCTCCATTACCAACTTGGTGGATACGGGCATCCTGAGGCAATGTAGAAATTGTCTCATGTTTACTGACAACCAGTTAATTCTCAAACAAACTGATATAGTATTTGAGAGATGTATTTACATAATGTCACTGGAGGCAAGGCTCTCATATAAAAGTACTCCTGTTGTCAATAAGGTTGTCAGTAGTACACATGCTACACCCATCTTGCACAATTCAAATACATATCAATCAACATATGCTGAGGCACTTAAATGTAACCTTCCTAAACCACAAAGACCTCCTAGACAAAGTACATATAACAAATACGCTCAGCAGCCCCAAATGCACTCTTTCAAAACAACACCCACATCAGGACATATATTTATATCCATGGAGCCTCTACCTCTAAGCCCATAAGGAAAGCCACAACACAATCCAATATTCTAGTAATTGGAGACTCCATCGTGAGACACACTGATGTTCCTCTCACTAGGATGAGTAAGGAGAAAGTCACGGTCAGTCGCTTATCATGGGCTAGAATCCACCATAATAGGCAGGCACTCAGGTCACTGGACCATAAATATCATTATGACTCAGTTATAGTCCATGTGGGAGTAAATTACCTGAGATGTACATCCCCAGACTATATGAAGAGAGACATCATGGAGATCTTGGAATATGTGTCTCAGGCTGGTTTGAGCCTAGAATTAAGCAGCATTTTACCTTCTCCAAGGATGATGCCACAATACGAACAAAAGATAATAGACTTTAATAACTGACTTAGTTCATGGTGTCATTCTAAGGGGGGTGCAATATTTGTCAGCATGAAAGGAGATGGTCAACAGACCATGATGCTTTGCCAAGGATGGTCTGCACCTCTCCCCTCTAGGCTTTCGAATATTAGCTAAAACATTGTCTTCCCCCATAGTGCCTTTTTTAGGCAATGCCAAACTGAAAGTACTTCCAACATAGCGAATCAAAACCAAGAAAATCCAAAAGTATCACTGTTCAATGCTAGGAGTCTAAACAAAAAACTCCACTTCCTTGAATCTCTCTTTACCATAGAGAATGCTAACATCTGTGCAGTCACTGAGACATGGTTTAAAGCCATGGAGAGCACACCAACAGTGTTAGGTTATAATGCCTTCAACACATTTAGGCCAGTTACTTCACAGGCAGGGAGTAAATGTGGAGGTGTCTCTATTTACATCAAAAATAAATATGCTTCAAGGCTGGTCAAATAGGAGAATCCACTTGAGCTGCTCCATGTTCAAATCACCATAGGCAAAATCCAATACCATTTCCTTGCAAGCTATATGACCCAAGAAACCCATACCATGTACTTAAACTTATTAGAAACACTAACCATCCAACCTAATACCATATTCGTGGGTGACTTTAATTATCATACTGTTAAGTGGGAATCCTATATGACACCAAAAGTACATGCACAGAGATTCCTGTATTTCGTAAACACAAACTCCCTGGACCAGATAGTCAATAAACCAACCAGAAGTGCAACCATACTGGATCTGGTCCTCAATAATAATGGATTGCTGCACACCCCCTACTATAATGCCTTCCCTGGTAAGGTCAGACCACAAAATGGTCTCCTTTGAAGTAAAAATAAAACCTAGACCCACCAGCTAAATCTTGAATATTTAGGAACTATTCTAAGTCTAATCTCCTGCTATTAAGTGAGAACCTGGCAAAATTTCAAGCCCCCATAAACCCTGAGAACACTTCTGCATATGCAGAACTGTTGACAGAAACCATGCAGATAAATATTAATTGCTGCACAATGGCAGCGGTACCCATCAGGAAGAAGTACAGAACTACTTAAAAAACAAGACACCCTGGTGGATTCACAAATCAATAGGCTGTATAACAGGAGGTAGAAAATCCTGGCAAAAATTAGGAGGTGCAGCACCCAGCAGGATAAAAGCAATTTCATCAAGCTAAACAAACAACTCAGAGGACAAATAAAGTCTACCAAAGCCAAATTTGAGGTAAGTGTGGCCTCCCAGGCCAAGGGCAACCAAAAAGCATTCCTTAGCTATGTCCACAACCTCAAAGGCTACAGACAATTGTGTACAGAGCTCATTGTAAATGGTGCCACCTATACTGACCCAGAAGACATTGCAAACCCCCTAGCTGATAAATTCAGCTCCAACTTTATCCCTCTCTCCCCCTCAACCTTTGCTCAGGAAATATCATAAAATATAACTCCCACTACTATCACTAGGGAACAGGTCCTTAATGCTCTATCTAAGACCAAGAACACTGCATCAATGGGCCCAAACAATATCCCAAGATGCCTTCTAAGTAGCATGAAACATGACCTATTTGGGCCTCTGGAATTACTATCTAACTGCTGCCTCCAAATGGGTTTCATGCCTCCTGAATGGAGAAAGGCAGCAGTCATGCCACTGCACAAAAGCGGGCCATCTACAGACCCAGGAAACTACAGACCCATACGTTTTACTAGTCTTACATGTAAAGCCATGGAAAGAATTATCATGGAGATGATCAATAGAAATATAGAAAACCTCCAAACACTGGACCCAGTCAAGTTTAGTTTCGTCAAGGGTATATCATGCCTACTCAACCTGGTGGACATCTTTGAGAAGGTCACCAAAGCAATGGATGAGAGCAAAATCGTTCACACTGCCCACCTTGACCTGGCCAAGGCATTTGACACAATACTCCACTAGGGCATTGTTGACAAACTCAAGAGGTTAGGTGCAAACCTGTATGTCCTGGTGGATAGCCAACTGTCTCACAGACAAGATCTAGGAAGTTAGAATTGGGGAGTCCACCTATACAGAGGCCAATCACAAGTGGAGTCCCTCAGGGATCAGGCCTTAGACTGCTGCTTTTTGGCATTTACTTTTCAGAAGTCATAGCCAATGTCAGTGGTCTCTGGCTGACTAAATTTCCAGATGATTGAAAATTAGGAGCTGTCATTGAACCTCACACTGATGCAAATGTTCTCCATGAGGGGCTGGCACAGACAAACAACTGGTGTCAGAACCATGGACTAAAACTAAATGCCAAGAAATGCATAATAACATCCTTTGGGAATTCATCCAACAATGGTAACTATCATATTGACAAAACATCCCTTAGAGTTGAGCCAGTAGTCAGGGATTTGGGGACACACACAGATAGTAATCTAGCCTTTAACCATCATGTGTCTACAGTGGTGAAGAAATCATTCTATGCTGCTTAACTTATAAACAATGGCATGACATCTAAGTCCAAAGTCCAAGGAAGTCCATTGTTCCACTATATTCGACATTGTTAAAAAATGTATAACTTCAATGCAATATGTAGGCTAGTGTATTAAAATATATAACTGCAATATGCAGGTTTAGTGTATTAAGGGTTAAAAGGAGTTAATACATTTATTCTGCTTATTCTGTGTGAAAATATGCAGCTGCTAGAAGCTCTGAAAAGAGAACAATGGATGTCTGTAAATCCACCATGGTCAGCAGAAAGTGTATTGAGGCCAGGACTGTACCTTGAATGTATCATATCAGAACTAGAGAAAAAATTGTGAAAAACTAAGGAAAGCTGAAACAAACTCAAGGCCAGGTTGTTTTTCTCAAAAAACATGTTTTTGCAAGACAGCAATTATTTGACCATGTCAGCAGCAAATCTAATAATAGCATCTTTCTGTGAACTTGTAAAAAACTGTATAAAAACTGTAGGCTGAACTATGGAAAATCAGACAAACCTTGTACCTACATGCTTTGTCTCCTTGCTGCAAGTAATACAAAGTACCTTACTTAAACCTAACGTGCATTAATGAACGTGTTTTCCTTTACAAATTGGCACTGCCCATGGCTCAACAGACATTCATCAGACCTATCATTGAGTACAATGCCCCCTTTGGTATGTACCTAACCAGGCATATCCATTAACTGGAATGTCCACAGAGGTTCCTTACTAAAAGAATACAGGGTGTAAGTAAAATGTCCTATGCAGAAAGGCCCTATCCCTGTATTCTGTCTCCTACAGGCTTTTATAGGTTCATAGGTTGATACTAGGCTATCGACCCTAAGGCCTATACAAGCCTAGCCATAACAATTCCCTGGCTATTTCTTCCCACACTATTTACTTCCCTGGACCCCTGTCTAGCAGGGCAACTGACGTGATCCTCAGGGTGAATTTCCTTTCTCCCATCCAATCATCAAGGTTCCTTTTGAAGAAGGCAAAGAGGCTCTCTGCTTGACATGTATGGGCAGTCTATTCCAGAGTCTGGGGAGTCTGTGGGTCAAGAACCTATCTCTGTAGCATGTTTTGTTTATTGTGATGACAATATTTAGATCCCTGTAGTGTGTGGCTCTGAGGTATTGGGATTTCTTTAAGTGTAGCATTCCCAACAGCACTGGGTTTGACATGGCCTTGTATGTTAAGCAGAGATCACCTCTGAGTAGACGATATGCCACAGAGTATAGCTGAAGTTTTTTAAGGTGGTCAGTGCAGGGCATCTGCTTTAGGCCTGTGATTCTTTTAGTGAGGTATTTCTGCGGCCTTTCCAGTTGTTGCAGATGTCTTGAGAGGTACATACCAAATGGGGTGTTGTATTCTATAATGGGTCTAATGAAGGATAAGTACAGTGGGACAATGCCCTCCTTTTTTCTGGATGAAAAGTCCTTAGTGATGAAGTGCACCACACAGAAGGATTTGCTGACTGTTGTGGCAATGTGGTTATTGAAGGTGAGACCACTGTCCACCTGTGTCCCTAAGTCTCTTATCACACTTTTGGTGTGTAGTGTACTGCCACCTGTGTGGTAATTCATGGGTACATGTTTTTCCCAAAGGGGATAATTATACATTTCTTGGCATTGAGCTTGAGCCCACAGCTCTGGCACCAAGCATCTGTTTCTGTAAGGCCCTTTTGTAGAGTATCCACATCATTTGGGGATTCAATAATGGCCCCCAGTTTGTAGTCATCTGCGAACTTTGTTAGCCAGAGTCCCTTAGTGTTGGTCTGTACTTCAGAGAAGTAGATACCAAATAAGAGCAGTGCAAGACAGAACCCTGAGGTACTCCACTTGTTTGGAACTGGATTTGGAGTCGGCTACTTTTACATTGTGGGTTCTGTCAGTAAGCCAGTTGGCAACCCATCGAGTGACGTAGGGATTAATGCCAAGCTTAGTAAGTCTATCTATGATTCCAGAGTGGGGGATGGTGTCAAAGGCCTTGGTGAGGTCCAGATAGGCTGTGTGGACCACCTTACCCTCGTCCATGGCTCTGGAGACTAATTTGAAGAGGTCAATCAGGTTCAGGAGACAAGATCAGCCCTTCATGAACCCAAACTTGGTGGGGTCCAGTGTTTGAAGGTTGCCAATGTCTTTGTTTATAAGTTCCATGATAATGCATTCCATTACCCTTGCAGATCAGGCTTGTCAGACTGATGGGATGGTAGTTCCCAGGATCCAAGGTGGATCCCCCCTTGTGGAGTGGGATACCTGTAGTTGTGCACCACTCATTGGGCACGAAGCCTGAGGTGAGGCTATGAGTAAACATGACACTTAGGTGAGGTGCAAATTCATTTTGTAGTTCATGTAGTACACAGCCTGGGATGTCATCTGGTCCCACGGATGCTGTATTCTTAGCTTTGGAGAGTGTGGTTTCTATCTGTGTGGCCATGATTACCGGAATTTGGCAATCTTTTGGTATTGAGATGGGCCCTTTAGAAGGTGAGAGAGGGGTGAAGTTGGCACTAAATCGATCTGCCATGATATTGGCAATATCCTTGGGATCAGTATATTTAATGCCATTCTATTGTAGCTCAGAGCATATCTTTATTATTGCCATTTAGATTCTTGAGATAACTATAGAATGCCTTGTGGTTGTCTTTGGAATCTTTGGCAATTTTATTTTCGTAACTAGCTTTGGAGGATTTTATGAGGGATCTCAGCTTCTTAATGAGGCTGGTAAGGGAGTATTTTGCATCCTGGGATTTTCTTCTTTTTTGCAACAGTTTCTTTCTTCTGTTGTATAGTTTGTTTATGGCAGGGGACCACCAGATTGGTTTCCTTTTTTTAGAGGAGAGCATCTTAGTTCTATTTGGGATGGCACGATCATTCATGATACATAATTAGTCTTAATAATGCACAAAGACAGAGGGCAGACAGTAAAAAGGTAAAACAACTGATGCTTTTGACTGATGCTTTTGTTTAGTGTATGTAACAAGAAAAAAAAGCGACAAAGCAAAACATCAGAATGCAGATGAATTAATACTCCTTCAATAGAAGAAAGTCACAAACTGCTCCAAAAGTTTGTTCCACATATGGCATTTATTTATTTATTGACATTTGATTACCAGGAAAGTTCAACTGGGTAGAAGCCCATTTTCAGAGGAGGCCTGGGACGAAAAGCTCTAAATTATTACAAAACACTTTAAGAATAATAATTTTACATTCTTCAAAAATAAAACAAAAACATCTGCAGTTTAAATTATTATAATAAATTAGACATAATATACAAACATTGGTTAAGAATCGATACAAGGTATATGACAATCATTTAATATTTAGAGAAAGTTAAATAGTTTGCACATAAATTAAAGGTAAATTAGACTAATACAAGCAGCAAATGCAATATGAAGTGAGGGAAAAACAGGGTTATGTTATATTTAAAGATAAAGTCAGAGAAGAGAATTGGATAGCAGTAAGGAAGTAAATGAAGAAGGGAGAGTAAGGAGGTATAAGGAATGAAAAGGCACTTGTTCACATTTAGAGGTATGTAGTTTATCCTGGTTTTGAATGAGAATAGAGACAGATTTTAGATAAGAAGTCTTTCAGAGTGGTTTTGAAAGACGGGTGGGAGGGTATAGACCAGATTGATACAGGTAAAGAGTTGCAGGCCTTACAAACCTTGTACGAGTACAGACAATGCCCATCAGATTTGATAGGTTTGTAGACAGGAGTTTTTGCTCACTGAGATTGCAATGGCAGACTGGGAACATTGTTGAATAGAATATTTTTTAGTGCTGGACATGCAGATGCATGTTGGATAATTTTCTAGGTGGGAAAAAGTTGTGTATATGTTACTTGATGTGGCAGTTCTAACCAGTTTACGGTTTTCACTGCTATACAGCGATAGGTTCTGAAAGAGGTATGTGCTCCTAATTTAGCAGCTTTGTTGCAGCATTATTCAACTTTTAATTTTGTGAAGCCTGGAGGTTAGTAAGGATGGGAGTGCCATAAAGAAGAGAGGGGAGGAGGGAAGTAGTGGCAAGTGTAGTTTTAGTTTCATCCGTGACAATAGTTTTGGCTCTGTACAGCCTCCCTAGTTGTTGATGAGTTTTTATTATGCAATTTTTAATATGGAGGTCGAATGTAAGATTATCATCCACTATCACCCCTAATAGTTTGCCATGAGAAGTGACTTCAGTGGTTGTATCCAGACAGAGTACTTTAAATTTTGTTTTTTCATGAGAGAGGGATTTGGGGAAAAAGTAGTAGTTTGGTCTTTTTTGGGCTGAGCATACGTTGTGAGTAATAAAGCCATGCTTCAGTGGCTGTTAAAGCTTCCTAAATATTTTTTTGGAAGTGTACCATGTTGTTATGTGCAAATGAGAGTGGAATCATCAGTGTATTGTATTAGGGTGGCAAACTGTGTGGATGTATAGAGGGTGTTGGTGAAAATGTTCAAGATGAGGAGACCAAGGATAGAGCCTTGTGGTACACCAGAGGTGACTGGGAGGTAAGGAGAGAGTGTAGATTGCCATTTTACTGACTGATACCTATTAGATAGGTAGCTTTTGAATCACAGAAGGGTGGGCTGAGAGAGATGTAGTGAGGACATTTGAAGTAGAAACTTGCTATGACAAAATGAAGGGTTTAGACAAGTCCAGAAATAAGAATGACACTAGTTTGCTATTATCTCCAGCTTTACTGGCAGTATCTATATAGGTTAGAAGGGCAGTGCTAGCACTATAGGAAGGATGAAAGCCATGTTGTATAGAGGCTAGGACTGCTTCCTGCAGGAGATAGTTTAGCAATTGTTACTGAATACATTTTTCCAGAATTGTCGTGAGGGAAGATAAGATTAGGTTTAGATTAGGATAGGTCTAAAGTTATTAATGGCTGCTGAATTGCAGTCTTTGTGCAGAGGGATAATGTGTGACTTTTTCCAGAGAGAGTACTTGGGATTTCTGGACTGACCTATTTATAAGGACTGAGACAGGATAGGCAATGCTGTTGGCTGCTATTTTTAGATACTTGCTTGGAAGGAAACAGCATTGTTTAAGTTTGTTTACAAGTAGTATAATATACGATGTGGACACAGGTTTGAAGGTGAAAGTGGATATGGCGATAAGATGGGATTAGAAGTTGAGGAATCCATGGTTAGAGATGCTATATTATCTATAAAATAAGAGGTGAACTGTATTGCAGTTTTAAGTGGTGAGTTATCAGGAAAGGGGTTTGGGAGGAATTTTTGACCAGGATGTAACATTTAACTAATGTCCAGGGTTGTTTAATATTATTCTGAAAGTTATTATAATATAATTGTTTGTCTTTATTTATTTGCTTTTTAGTAAGATTGCAAGACAGTGAGGTGCTTCATATTGTTGCCATTGTTTCCATGCCTTTTCTCGATGTTGCATTAACATTCTGCTCTGCCAAATTGCATTATTTGTTTTCAGTCTCTTCCTTCTAGGTGGTACAACACTATTTAGGATACTTAGAGAAGTTATACTGAATTCAGTTACAACACCATCTAAGGGGAGGATTTTTAGGAAGTTCCAGTTAATAGATGACAGTGTAGCAATGAACATTTCTGGGTTAAACTTGGAAAGGTTACGTGTCATTTAATAAATATGCTGTTTAACAGGATGTGTGATATGTCTAGTCGTATAGATTGGGAGATGATCACTGACAGAGTTTAACAGTGTACCTGTGGTAGAGTATTTGCTAGGGTCTGCTACTGCGATACAATCTAATAGAGAATTTGATGTCCTGTTATAATGTGTGGGGCTATTAATCAATTGTGCGAAACCATAGAAGTTCATGCTAGATATAGAGGGAGTTAGAGTTTATGTCCAACCAAATGACATTTGCATCACCTAGTAATATTTTTTCTTGTGGAAATTTTATTTTATTTTATTTATTTATTTATTTATTTATTTATTTAACATTTGTTAACTGGGAAAGTCTGACTGGACACAAGCCCTTTTTCAGCAGAGGACCGGAGAGAAAAGCTCCACTTAAAATAAAACTAATACAACAGAAATACAAGTAGAATATCATCAACACAGTAAAACACAATTAAATATAGAATATAGGACACTTAGTGTGATTAGAAACATAATACTAGATATCATTTGTCTAAAAATCATTTATCTAAAAACACCCGAGTACTCCTGACCCAGACAGCTGTCCTGCTGTAAACCTGGTATGTAATGTTCTGTGTTACTGACTCTTTGATTAAATGGAACTGTAGATTTAGTAATATATGAAATCTTATGCTGACTCTGAAAAAGTGCATTAATACATGATTCTGACGAATGCTTTGGGCAACTGATTTTGTGCTTTCTTGTTGCTGCTAAACTAAAATTATTGTGGATCAGTATAACTTTGTTGCAGTATTTAGTCTAATTCTAAAGTCCTAGACTTTGTACAAACAGCCTACTTCCCAAACATTACTACCATTAAACTTTATTTTCATGCTAAAGATACAAGATGCTGCATGCAGAATAGCGTGACCATGATTAGCATTTCTTCTTTTTATACATGCTATGTCTTGCTTACTTATTCTATTTAGCTACCAAATGCTTGAAACTGTTTTTTAGGGCAGTGCAGTGTACTATTAATGTAAGGATTATGCTTTTTCTCTCAGTCGCGGTGTTAAATATGGCATGAAACACTGTTCGATTATTTTTTTTCTATAGTTCTATTTCTGGTGATGAGCTAACACTAAATATCTATTATTATTTATTATCTCTTCTCAAGGCTCCCACCCTAAAAGGCTCACACAGTTAGAAGGACTGCATCCAGTTGCGCATTTAAAAAAAAAAAAACAGATAGCCACACTGGTCTACCCTCAATAACAAACTTAACTAAGCTACTATTTTTTCTAAAGTCTTTCTGCTTAAACTGTTTAATTCAGCCATACTGGGTCAACAACACCACACTTCCCAGCCCTTAAATAAGGCTCCTAATGCTAAAAAGTTCCACCAAACTGTACATTTAAAGGTGCTGTCTGTGTCTAAAAACAGAACATAGATTAGAATTTAAAGCAAGTAAGAAAGCAAGAAAAAAGCTTCTTACTTTAATCACAGGCTCTGAGGATTCCTCTGGTGTGGTTAAGCCCCACTCTGCTTGCCCTCTGGGCTCACTTCACACCCCTCAGTGCCCACTATTCCCACCAGCCTCCAGTACCTCTGAATTTATAACCCCTCAGCCACACCCCCCCCCGACCATTACCAGGAATTTATTTATAACCCACCCCTTCCACTATCTCCCCACCTACTATTACACCTAGGTTGCCTACCTACCAGGAGTATATTCCCAACATTATGTCTTTAATACTTACTAAGTCTTCTAAAATACCAATTCTACTCTACACCCTGCCTTTACTAATCACCCTTTATTCTCTCACCATCTATGAAAACCAATCCCATACAGGATTCAACCATCCCAAATGCCTTGCTACCACCCCATTCCTCTCAAACCATTCTGCCCACTCATTCATATCCATCGTCACCAACTCCTTTACCCCTGCTAACTCCCACCCTGTTATACCCAGATATGTGAACACCAAAACTAAATACTACCAAAAACTGATAAATAAATTACTAAAGCTCATAGCTAGTTTGCCCCACACCCTTACTATTGATGGGGATATCCACCCCAACCCTGGGCCCCCATCCCCAGACAACACTAACTCTAATCATAACAGCCCAAACATAAGACAAAGCCTAAAAAGACCCCCCAACTCACTAGTGCCCTGCCGCTTAAACATTAGAAGCATCAACAATATGGTCCACAACGTCCATGCCCTCCTGACAACCTACTCCCCCGAAATACTTTGTCTCACCGAAACATGGTTAAAACCAACTATGCCAGATAATGAAATTCTACCTCTAGGGTATAATATATTCAGGCTAGATCGTACTACCTGGAAAGGGGGAGGGGTTGCTGTTCATTATAAAACCACCCTAAATGTTACTTTAGACAACCTTCAAACACCTATATTTAACAAAGCAGACATTATGATTTCCAACCTACAAATAAATAAAAACAAATGTATAAACATAGTATGTGTCTATATTCCCCCAGGTAATAACTCAGGGACCCTAGAAGACATCCTCTACTGGCTATCCAATGCCTACCCCAAGAGACCATTGTTCTAGGGGACCTCAATATAGATTGGTACAGCTGCACTGCAGTGACCCCAACCATCCACATAACCCTACATGGTTTTACACAAACTATAACCTTCAGTACTAGGATCAGCAAGCCTAACAATAAAGAAAGTATCCTAGACTGGACACTAATTAATAGCCCCCACCACATGTACAAATCAGGTACTCTCCCTGAAGATCTAAGTGACCGTTTCTTAACGTATACTATCAGGCATAAAGTTGAATGTCCACATCTACCCACCTATAAAACAATAAGAAATAACAAAAACTTCAACCTTAATAAATTCTTAGAAGAACTTAAATTATGCAATTGGTCAATTCTAAAACAACTACCACTAGATGAGGCAGTAACACACTTTAATAACACATTGCTGGCCATCCTTGACAACCATGCTCCTGCACACTCTAGTAGAATTAAAACAAAAGTTCCCCCCGGCTCACTAAAGAAACCAAACTAAAGATCATCCAAAGAAATAATGTCTAGAACACCTGGTGCTCCTCTAAAGCCCCACAAGATCAACTCAAATTTTGACAATATAGGAATGATAAAAAAAAAAATCCATATTACTAGAAAAAAAAAATTCTGCCATCTACAGCAGAAACACCACAACAAGCCACAGAAGTTCTGGGCAGGTATTAACAAACTCCTCCACCCAGGACAATCCACAACTCCAACCCCCTCAGCTCCAACCCAAAAATCACCAGAGTCCATTGCCAACACCTTCAAAAGTTTCTTTACAGAAAGCATCCAGGCCCTTGCTAGCAAACGTAAACCCACTTGTCCTAATGCTGAAATCCCTAAACCCAGTGACATTCTCTCCTTTAGCTTCCAAAAATTTCCGACTTCACTCATTTGAGCCCTAATTAAAAAACTCAAACCAACCACCCTTTTAGCTGACCTCCTCCCTGCAGACTACCTGCAAAAAGCTGTTGATGTTATAGCATACCCTGTCTCTATTTCGATAAACAGAACCATAATTGAAGCCTCTATCCCCTCTATCTGGAAACTATCACGTCATTCCACTCCACAAAGGAGGCAGCTCCATTGAGCTGTCAAACTATAGACCAATAGCCATCCTTTCCCCTCTGGCTAAAATTATGGAAAAGTGTATCCACAAACAACTCTTACACTACCTTATTCAACATAATCTTCTGGCCAACTCCCAGCATGGATTTAGACCACAGCACAGTACAACCTCAGCCCTCCTCTCCTTTTCTAATGTCATAAATTCCAACTGAAACAACAACAAACTATCTTCTGCCCTGTTTCTCGATCTTTCCAAGGCCTTTGATATGGTTAACTATCAGCTACTCTTACTTACCCTAAATAAAATATCCCTAAACAACCATGCCATACAATGGCTTCAGTCTTGTCTTAGTGGAAGACAGCAGGCTGTCCTTTGGTAGGACAAACTCTCCACCCTTCTCCCCATTACCCTTGGTGTCCCTCAAGGCTCCATATTAGGCCCCCTTCTTTTCTCCCTCTTTTACAATGACCTCCACACTGTAATCCCAGACATAACCTGTACACAATGTGCCGATGACTTCACCCTGATTTGCTCAGCCTCTACCCCTACAGATCTCCTTAGTTTAACCCAGAAAACCATTAATACAGTGGAAAATTGGATCTGTAGTCAACATCTGATATTAAACCCAAATAAAACAAAGGTATTGCTCACAAATCCTCTCAATCTTTGTTTACTATAACATCTAACAATGGGTCCATAATCTCACCAGATATGTATACCAAACTCCTGGGTGTTATAATAGACAATGACCTCAAATATGATATGCATTTAAACTAAGCTATTAAAACCGTTAATAAAAAACTTGGCTTCCTATACAAAACAAACCTTTTCTCACCCTTCTAGCTAGGACTACCATTGCCTGTACCCATCTGCTTTCAACTCTACTCTATGCCTCACCAGTACTCACCAACTTGAACAAAACTGATCTCAGCAAACTCTCTAGCTGCTACAATCAAATTGCCAGGTTTGCCACAGGAACTCCCTACAGGACACACCATTGTCAAAACCTCAACCTCTTAGGATGGCCAGAACTCCCCAGGCTAATTCAATATAATCACTATACTTACTGTAGCATTCAAGGTTATTAACCATCCAGAAAAAATGCCCCCCCTTAAAAACATTATCCATCCTTACAAAAACTCTAGGTCACTTTGTTTCACTATAAAACTTTTGGTCCAATCTGTTAAATCTAACAATCTATCTGGAGAATCTTTGTTTGCAAATTCAGTAGGCAAAACTTGGAATTTGCTCCCATCTGACCTTACTCTGACCCCCTCCCTTAATCAGTTGAAAAAATATATAACCCAGTATTTTAAAACTCACTGGTTATGTCCTTGCTCTAACCCTGACTAAAGCCTCATCTCCTTCCATATCCCTGCAATTTTTTATTCACAGCGACTAACCTCTTACACTAAAAGGTTTGAAAAGAGAAACTGTAACATCTTTGCAGATACTCTGTATATAAGCTGCACCTATAGGTTTGATACAAGAAACTGTAACATAGTTGCATATATTTCTGAATATAAACTGTATTCTTCATACGCTTGAAATGTGAGACTGTAACTTGTACATTGATACAATATGTTTGTGCATATAGTGTAATTTGTTTGTCTTTATCTGTTTGTAAGTTGGAGCTTTTCTCCCCAGGCCTTCTCTGAAAATGGACATGTATCCAGTCGGACTATCCCTGTCAACAAATGTAAAATAAAATAAATAACATAAATTTATATAATTTGTGTTTATATGTATGATTAATAAGAATGACACTCATATAATATCAGCATAAGGAAACATACTGGATTAGTCAGGAATCATACATGGACATATAGGTGAGTTTTCAGTAAAGCTTTAAATTGCGATGAGGTTGTGGTGGATATTATACTAGGAGGTAAATTATTCCAGATTTTAGCTATATAGCTGGAGAAGAGGCATTCCCCATCCTGATTATTTGCAATGGTGACTTTTATCAGGAATTTATTATTGGATTGTAAAGTTCTGGTATTGGAGTATATTTGCAGTAGATTTTGCAGGGCAGGTGTCTTTTATTTCTCATAGAGTAATTTATGGGCCATGGATAGTTGGTTGTAATGTAGGCCTTGAGGAAACTCTAGCCAGTTAAGCTGCCTGAGTGATATACAGTCATTTGATTTGGAGTTCGAGTTGGGTGCAAATCTTGTAATTTTATTATAACATGTTTCAAGTTTTGTGAGGTCAGATTTCCTAAAGTTGGTGAGAATCGGAGATGCATACAGAAAGGTTGAGATTAAGTGTGTTTGAGCTATGGTGGCTTTAGTGTTGTTTGTGAAGTAAAGTTTATTCCTATACCTAGTTTTTTGTGGACCTTTTTAATAATATGAGCTATGTGGAAATCAATCTCATGTCATTATCGAGTTCAACACCTAACAGCTTTGTATGGACAGTGGGTGAAATTATGTTTTTGTTGACAGATTCGATAGTGAATGTGGAGGTGGCTGTTATAGCTTTGGTGCAATGAAAGAGCACACGTTTTGTTTTGTTGGGATTTAGGATGAAGTGGGAGTTTGTTAACCAGTTTTCAATTGCAAGGATTGAGTTTTGGGTGAGTATTTGTAGTTCTTGAATAGTAGAGGCAGTGCAAATTGCTGTGGAGTCATCAGCATACTGAATTAGGGATGCCTGTGGGACTGAAGTATGGGGTTATTTGTGAATAATTAGAAAAGGAGGGGACCTAGTATAGAGCCCTATGGTGGCAGGTAAAAGGGGTGATAGTTCTCCTTGGCATTGTACTGCTTGCTGTCATCCAGTCAAGTAGCCTTGGAACCAGTCAAGTGAAGATTGGGAAAAGTTTAGTGAAGAAAGGGTTGTAAAGAGTTCATAGGTTCATAGGTGTATAGGTAGGTACTAAGCAATCAGCCCTAGGGCCTATAGAAGCCTAGCCATAACAATTCCCTGGCTATTGCTTCCCACAAATATTTACTTTCCTGGACCTCTGTCTATCAGGGCTACTGATGTGATTTATCCCATCTAATCATCAAGGTTCCTCTTGAAGAGGGCCATTGAGGCACTCTGCCTGACATGTATGGGCAGCCTATTCCAGAGTATGAGGAGTCTCTGGGTCAGGAACCTATCCCTCCAGCATGTTCTATTCATCGTGATGACAAGGTTAAGATCCCTGGAGTGAGTGGATCAGATGGATTAGGATTTCTTTAAGTGTAGCATGTTCAACAACTCTGGGTTTGACATGGCCTTGTATGTTAGGCAGAGATTGCCTCTGAGTAGGCAATATACGACAGAGTATAGCTGGAGTTTCTTTAGACGATCAGTATAAGGCATCCGCTCTAGGCCTGTGATTCTTTTTGTGAGGTATTTCTGCGGCCTTTCTAGTTGTTGCAGATGTCTTGTGAGATACATACCAAACGGGGCATTGTATTCTTTAATCAGTCTAATGAGGGATGAGTACAGAGGGACATTGATCTCTTTTTTCTTGATAAAAAGCCCTTAGTGATGAGATTTGCCACATAGAAGGATTTTCTAACTGTTGTGGCTATGTGGTTACCAAAGGTGAGACCACTGTCCACCTGTGTCCCTAGGTTTCTTATCACACTTTCGGTGTTTAGTGTACTGCCACCTATGTGGTAGTTCACAGGTATGTGTTTTTTCCCAAAGGAGACAACTATACATTTTTTGGCAATTAGCTTGAGCCCATGGCTCTGGCACCAGGCATCTGTTTTGGTAAGGCCCTTTGGTAGTATATCCATGTCATTTGGGGATTTAATAATGGCTCCCAGCTTGCAGTCATCTGCGAACTTTGTAAGCCAGAGTCCCTTAGTGTTGGCCTGTACTTCAGAGAAGTACATGCTAAATAAGAGTGGTCCTAGGACCCTGCAGTACATCACTTGTCACTTGTCTGTAGCTGGATTTGGAGTTGTCTACTTTTGCAGTGTGTGTTCTGTCAGTAAGCCAGTTTGCAACCCATCGAGTGATGTAGGGATTAATGCCCAGCTTAGTAAGTTTATCTATGATTCCAGAGTGGGGGATAGTGTTGAAAGCCTTGGCGAGATCCAAGTAGGCTGTGTGAACCACCTTACCCTTGTCCACGGCTCTGGAGACCGATTCGAAGAAGTCGATCAGGTTCAGGAGGCAAGATCAGCCCTTCATGAACCCAAACTGGGTGGGGTCCAGTGTTTGAAGGTAGCCAATGTCTTTCTTTATAAGTTCTATGATAATATGTTCCATGGCCTTGCAGATCAGGCTCGTCAGATTGATGGGGCAGTAGTTCCCAGGATCCAAAGTGGATCCCCCCTTGTGGAGTGGGATGACTGTAGCTGTGCAGCACTCTGTGGGCACAAAGCCTGAGGTGAGGCTATGATTAAACATGACACATAGGTGAGGTACCAGTTAATTTTATAGTTCATTCAGTACACAGCCTGGGATGCTGTCTGCTCCCATAGATGCTGTATTCTTGGCTTTGGAGAGTGAGTTTTTTTACCTGAGTGGCCGTGATTACCGGAATTTGGTATTCTTTTGGCATTGAGATAGGTCATTTAGGGGGTGAGGGGGGGTGAAGTTGGCACTGAATCTATCTGCCAGGATATTGGCAATATCCTTGCGATCAGTATATCTAATGCTATTCTGCTGTAGGTCAGAGCAGATCTGAGTATTGCCATTTAGATTATTGACATAGCTATAGAATGCCTTGTGGTTGTTTTTGGAATCTTTGGCAATTTTGTTTTCGTAACTAGCTTTGGAAGATTTCATGAGAGATCTCAGCTTTCTACTGAGGCTGGTGAGGGAGTTTTTTGAATCCTGGGTTCTTCCTCTTTCTGCAACAGTTTTTTCCTTCTGTTGTACAGCTTGTTTATGGCAGGGGACCACCAGATTGGCTTCTTTTTTTTAGAGGACAGCATCTTGGTTCTAATTGGGATGGCTCAGTCCATGCATGAGTAAATGTGCTTGTACAGCACCTTAGTGTAGGATTCAGCAGTTGAAATTCCAGTTCACATCTGCATGAGTTTGCTGTGGAAGACCATATCGAAGGCTTTCGATACGTCTAAGAAAATAAAGGATACGTAGTTGTGATTATTTCTGTGCTGATTTATTGTGCTGGTGAAAGATAATAGGTGTGGCTGTACTGTGGTTTGGATGGAAACCATGTTGTGACTGAGTTAATAGGTTATTTGTTTGCAGGTAGCAAGTACATGAGCTGTGTGTGGACAATTCTGTCTAATATTTTGGACAGTGGGGATAAGATATCAATAGGTTGGTAGTTGGCTAGGTCAGTACAGTTACCTATTTTGTGTACTGGGATTATGTGGGAAGTTTTCCATAATGTTGGGATTTTATATTCCACTATGGATCTATTTGTGAGTATAGAAACTGGATATGCTATTGCTTTGGCTGCTATTTGTAGACATTGGGGTGGTAAACTGTCAATGGCTAGAGTAGTAGATGTCAGTTTTGAAAGCATTTTTGTTATTGTTTTAGTTGATAGTGGGTGAATAGATAAGGTGGTTTCCGCTTTATTTAGACTTGAACTGTCTAGGACTGTGGAGGTTGGTTGTTTTCTGGATAGGGTTATTATTGATTCAGTAAAGTATTTGTTGAATTGGGTAGCTATGCTGTCTGTATTATTTGAGGTAGTGGGTTGTGGGGTAGTTGTTTTACCTGACTGAAGTATGTTTTTTATTGCTGACCAGAATTTTTGAGGATTTCTATGGTGTTTAATTTGGATATCGGTATAGTATTTCATTTTATCTTGTTTGATTTGTTTCTTAGCTTTGTTTCTGAACTCTTGGTAGTTTTGTTTGGTGGTTTTAGATTTAGTTTTGTACCACTGATTCCATGCGTTATCTCTTGCGATTAACAGAGACCTTGTTTCTTTCTTTAGCCATGGGGCATAGTTAGATTTTAGACATATGGTTCTGATAGGAGTGCCAGTATTTAGAATCGAGAGAAGGTTTTATTGAAATGATGGATAGCATCTTCCAGGGGGGAGATGTTTTAGTGGTAGCCAATTGGAGTGGATTAGGGAACTGATAAAGTTTTTGGGGGTTAAATAGTTTTGTACTTCTTATTTGTTTGTAAATTACTTGTTTCTTTGAGTTGATTTGTTGTCTGATAATATAGATTGGGAGATGATCACTTAGGCAGTCTGGGAGACAGCCAGAGTATAGAATGTGATGCGGTTTGTTAGTTAATATCCAGTCTAATATGGATTGTTTATTGTATGAGCTGGGTAAAGCTATACAGATTAATGTGATTAGTGCGATTTTGAGAGTTACAAGCTGGTCAATAAATATTAAAGTCACCTAGGATAATCGTTTCTTGGGGTAAGGATTTGTCAGCCCAGCTTAGTTTGTTTTCCATTATAATGGTAATTCTATCAGGAGGGATGTGGGTTCCAATTAAATTGATATGTTTGTTTGAGTTCAGGGTAAGTTTAGCAGTTATGGATAACCAATGTAGGATATCTTCCAGTATAGCTATATTGTTGCCAGGAGGGCTATAAAGGACAGTGCTGCATATTTGTTTATACTTATTTATTTTGAGGAAAGCAATAGGAAGCCCTGCTGAACTGAATTTTGGCATTGGTTTACTGTAAGGGGAAATGTGGTAGCTATTGGGAAATATTAAACCAATGCCACCCCCTTTCCTCCTTATGTGGTCATTGCAGGTGATATTATAGCCAGGGAGTAACATTTCAGAGTTGTTTATGCTGGGTTTAAGCCAAGTTTCAGTTACAGTGAGAACATCAGGCTTACGTTGGGTAATCCAGGCATGTAGTTCAGCATTTTTATTTCTTATACTTCTAACATTTATTACAGGAAAAATTTGATTATTGTGGTTGGGGATTGGCTGCTGTTGGGTTATAGAAGTATGTGGGAGAGAATTATTTTTGTGTTCATTGTTACAGGTGGAGCCAGGATTAGGCTGTTTTTTTTCCTCATAGAAGGATTTTAGTATACTCCAGTTTCCAATTACCTCCCAAAGATTCAATCCTAAAGATTCATTGAGTTGTAGATTTTACAAGGCAGACTCAGTCCATGGAATGTAGTCTCATGAAGAGAAAATAAAATTGAAGTAGGGTTTGAATTTATGGGCACCCATCCGATCATCCATGCTTGCCTTACAGGAAGTGAGGGCATCAGTCAGGTTTACATAAAATGGAAGATTATTGCAAAGATGAGGGAAGCAGTGAGGAAGAAATATGTCCCGCTAGTGTGTCTTATATGGTTGTTGATGGAGATCCATGTCCTTAGTTCAAGTATGTGTGGAGCCAGTTTTTTTGTTGAGTTGTAAGGGATCAAGGTAGACTGGGACCTCAGCAGCATAGAATGCTAGACAAAAAATCATTGTACAAGTGTCTGTAAGAGGCAGAGTGCAAGAACAGAGGTTCAAGCCTGTCTTGGGACCTAAGGATCCAGTAATCTTTTCAGTTGGGAACCTCTGAAGTGTTTCTAGGTGTGTGATATGCTCAGGCATTATAATTTATTATTATTATGATTAGGGCAAACTATAGAGGAACGATAACTTCTTCAGACCTTTAAAAGGCAGAAGAATTTACTGAAAGAATGATTTCCTTCTCAAAGTTTTTTTATTTTTCAAATACAGTTGAATAAATTCCATAGTATTTGTATATAACATCTTAAATAACTATGTACACTATTTACATCAGCCTGACAGTATAACAGAGCTCAATATATACAATTACTTTATAGGTATAACACTCCAGTTATCAGAGTGTATCTGTTCAGTTATTGTAAATGTCAATTAATAATGACTTTTTTCCATGGATTGTTAATAAATGGCTTAGGATGAATCCTTAATTCTTTAATTTTAATTTCCAACAATGCTGTGGTCTTCAGTATGCTGTAGAAGTCTTCCAAAGTCAGTATTGAGTTTGTATTCCATCTTCTTTATACACTTCCTTGAGATTGCAAGTATTGTCCATATTAGATACATATGTGATTCATTCAAATTAAGACCTTCATACACATTTAATAATACTAGAACTTTAGATAAGCTAAACAATTCATTAAATAAAGCTTCTAAAATGTTTTTAATACCATTCCAAAATGGCTTAATTTTAACATAGTTGAAAGAAATGTGATTACATAGGTTCATAGGTTGGTACTAGACTACAGCCATAGGGCCTATACAAGCCTAGCCATAACAATTCCCTGGCTATTTCTTCCCACACTATTTATTTCCCTGGACCCCTGTCTAGCAGGGCAACTGACATGATCCCGGGGGTGAATTTCCTTTCTCCCATCTAATCGTCAAGGTTCCTTTTGAAGAGGGCCAAAGAGGCACTCTGCTTGACATGTATGGGCAATCTATTCCAGAGTCTGGGGAGTCTCTGGGTCAGGAACCTATCCCTCCAGCATGTTTTGTTTATTGTGATGACAAGGTTTAGATCCCTGGAGCATGTGGCTCTGAGGGATTGGAATTTCTTTAAGTGTAACATGTCCAACAGCTCTGGGTTTGACATGGCCTTGTATGTTAAGCAGAGTTCGCCTCTGAGTAGACGATATGTGACAGAGTATAGCTGGAGTTTTTTAAGGTGGTCAGCGTAGGGCATCTGCTTTAGGCCTGTGATTCTTTTAGTGAGGTATTTCTCCAGCCTTTCCAGCTGTTGCAGATGTCTTGAGAAGTACATACCAAATGGGGCATTGTATTCTATAATGGGTCTAATGAGGGATGAGTACAGTGGGACAATGACCTCCTTTTTTCTGTATGAAAATCCCTTAGTGATGAGGTGTGCCACATAGAAGGATTTCCTGACTGTTGTGATTATGTGGTTATCAAAGGTGAGACCACTGTGCACCTGTGTCCCTAAGTCTCTTATCACACTTTCGGTGTTTAGTGTACTGCCACCTATATGGTAATTCACGGGTACATGTTTTTTCCCAAAGGGGATAACTATACATTTCTTGGAATTGAGCTTGAGCCCATGGTTCTGGCACCAAGCACCTGTTTCTGTAAGGCCCTTTTGTAGAGTATCCATATCATTTGGGGATTCTATAATGGCTCCCAGTTTGCAGTCATCTGCAAACTTTGTTAGCCAGAGTCCCTTAGTGTTGGCCTGTATTTCAGAGAAGTAGATGCCAAACAAGAGCGGACCCAGGACTGAACACTGAGGTACTCCACTTGTCACTTGTCTGGAGCTGGATTTGGAGTCGGCTAATTTTACAGTGTGGGTTCTATCAGTATGCCAGATAGCAACCCATTGGGTCCAATCTACATTGTGTATTTGCTCACACCTCCAACATATTCCCTTTGTGGAAAAATTAATTTTAGTAATTTTATCTGGAGTTAAGAATGCTTTGTGCTAGCATTTCCAATTAAAAACTTTCTAGTATTGTGTAAAGGATGTATGTTTTATTGATAATAAAATATTTTATTTAATTTCTTCATTTAGCTGTAATGAGTGTCTTTTTGTTATATAATTCCAATATGAGGATTTGGATGTTGTTTTATAATTTATCAAGATTTTGTAAAATTTTGAAATACTATTTTCCATGTCATAATCATTATATATGATTTCATATAGGTATTTCGTAAGTTTAGGTATTTCTTTAAATGAAGAATTTCTAATTATTCTGCATAAATCTTGCGAATACATCAGAATGCTTTGCATAGTTAGCCAATCTTGTTGTGGAATTTTGTATGTTGTTTCTATTGTTTGCATAGCCAGAACCAGAAACCAACAAACAAAATCCTTTCTGTTCTCAGGAATTCATTATTTCTCTGTATATTTTATGTGGATAGCTCTTTGTAACTATGAATTGTGTTAAAAGATCAAACCAGATTTTTAAATCTATATTTGCATTAATAATTTTCCTAAATGAGTCAGTGTAATAATTAATCATATGAGTTTTTAGTGAGCTTACTTATGTTATATTGCAGACTAATACATAATATCTGACATGGCAAATTGTTTTTATCTGTTATTTGATTTTTTTTTTTTTTGTAAATCAAATGCATTTATTGATATTACAGTTAGTAATTCTTTCCAGTTTGCAGAATAATTTAGACTTATCCAATCTGAGATTGTTTTAGATATTGATGCTTTTATATATGTTTACATATCAGGAAAATGTAATCCTCCCTGTTTCCATGATCTGATATGATATATTAAAGCTATTCTGTTTCTTTTGGGAAACCATAAAAAAATTATTAGGCATGAGTTTATTTCTTTGAGTATATTCCTTTCTGGTGACAGTTGTATTGCCAAAGCTATATATAGAATATTGGGTAATAAAACCATTTTTATTAACTGTAGTCTATCTTCAAATGTTAATATTATTTTGCTCCACTTTTCCACAGAGATTTTAATTGTATTGATGATGTTATTGTAGTTTTTTTAGACTAATTCATTATTATCTTTGCATAACTCAATTCCTAGATATTTTAAGGTAGATTCTTGTTTCCCTATAATGTGATTCCCCTTCATCTGCAATTCTTTTTTTTTTTTTATTTAAAAATAAAAAATGTGATTTTGATTTATTGAAATAGAGACCTGAAGTCCTGCAAAATGTGTCAATTAAAATATCTGATTCTTCTAATGTCTCTTTTGTATTTGATAATATTAATAATATGTCATCAGCAAAGAGCATTACTTTAGAATAGTATTGTTCATAAACATCTACTCCTTTGATTTCTGCATTGTTACCTATTAAATCTGCCAATATTTCAATAGCCAAAGCAAATAGAATCGGTGACATGGGACATCCTTGTTTAGTGCCCTTTGTTAACTGCATTGATTCAGAGGTGGAAGGACCTAGCTTAACATAATATAAATTATTTATATATATATATTCTTTAACAGATGACCAAAGGAAGGAGAAAATTCAAATAACACCAGAATTTTGAATAAATAGTCCAAATTTAGGGAATCAAAGGCTTTCTCTATATCTAAGCCAATTATGACTGTTTCTTTATTTTCTTTATTATTATAATCTATAAGAGAAATTATCTTTTTAATATTGTCATGTGTGTCTATGATATATAAATCCAGTTTGATCATTATTTATTGTTTCAGATAGTGGAATTTTAATTCTGTTAGTTAATATCGTCATACATATCTTATAGTAATTATTTAATAATGATGTAGGTCTCTATGAGGTACAGAGGTTTGGAGATTTGTTTTCCTTTAGCATTGGTGTGATTAAGGAATATCTCCAAGAGAGTGATATTAAAGCTTGTGACTGAATTTTAATAGAGTTTTATGGAAGAGGGATAGTATCTTTCAAGGAAAAAGTTTATATATTTCCATAATTATGCCGTCTATACCTGGAGCTTTATTATTTTTACCGTCTTTTATTGTATCTGTAATTTCTTTGTGGGATATGAGTGCTTGCAGATCTAGTTTTAATTTTTATGTTTCTTTTTTTTTTTAATTAGAACATTTTTCATCTAGATTTAATTGATCAATATGTATATTTTCATTTTGGAAATGTTTCATAAAGTGATTTCTATAGGCATCAAGAATGTCACTTATATCCGAGTCCCTTTTCCCTTTCTTTTCATAGAAGATACTTTTAATGTTATTAGCTTTTAATTGTATTTTGATTCTTGTGGATAAATTATGTAGATATTTGGGAGAAGTGGCCAAGGTACTATTTTTTAGTTTTTGTAAAGCTAAACTAGTTTTGTGTGTTAGAATTTCGTTGTATTTATTAATACTTCTACTTTCTTTTTCATTTCCAAATTATTTTGATTTTTTTCAGCTTTTACTGACAAAAGTTTGGATTGTAGTTCTAATAATTCAGAATCCCATTCTCTGATTTTTTTTATACCAAGTTAGGGTTTTACCATATACATAAGCTTTTAATGTGTCCCATATAATTTTATTTATCTCTGTGGTGTAATTAATATCTAAGAAGAAATGCAATTCAGATAATAACCAGGGTTTGAACTCTTTATTTTTAGTTATATATGCTGGAATTCTGGAGTTAAAGATTAATGGTTTGTACCCATTTTGAAGTTTTAGTATCAATAAATTGTGGTCTGAAAAGGGGCAGGGAGTGATTGAGAAATTAATGATTTTAGAGTGTAAGTCTTGGGCAAAAGAATGATTTCCTGACTACTGTTGGAACACAATGGTGATGAATATTTGTGCCAGGATGTTAGCATTTATTAACTCTAGGAATCTACGGGCATAGCCAACGTTTGTGATATAGGTGTTCCAATTAATCAATGGGTAGTTGAAATCAGCCAAAAAAAGGTATTTTTATTTACAGGTAGATTAAAAATTGTATTTAGAAATTCGTTATGGTCTTACAGGGTGAGGACTTCTCTTGTCTGGTTAATTTGAAGTCCAGTAAGTTCTGTTTGTGGGTTATGGCAAACCTTTCTAAATGCAATTGTGCCTCTAACAAATATTGGTACTTCCATAAAGTTTCCAGCAGGTCTGAATGCATGATATGTGCTGTAGCCCAGTAAAGGAGGAGTGTTGTCTTTATATTGACTCCAAGCCTCTGTTACAACAAAGATATGGATGTGTTCAGGTTGCAGAAGATCCTCAAGCTCTGCACTTTATTGCTAACACTTCTGGCACTGAGCGTCTCAACCTCGATATGGCCTGGAATGAAATTTATTGGAAACCTTTTTGTTATGTTGGAACATCTAGAAGGCAGTCATTGATTAAAAAGACAATAGTGTTTTGACCAGTATGTGGAATCTGTGGAACAAAAGATGTAGGCTATTTTTGGTGAAACAAGCTGGGCTGTCTGTCATTTTGTACCATTCTGACACATTTTGGAATCCCCTAGAATGACACTAGTTACTCACCCAGTTATTAAAGCCAATTATCTTCTCTTTCTATGCAAGCATCATTCTGGGAGATGATAGATTCCTCTCACAGCCAGAGTCTTACCTCCATTTTATACATGCATAGTAAACACCAATTTGACTCTGTGCTTGTCTTCAGGGTTGAGTGTCTCAGTCTTCCACCTCCAGGTCATAGTCATATTTATTATGTTTGAGGGACCATAGTGCTCTTATGGCATCATGGATCCTTTGACTGTGAAGGCAGCTGTTACCTTATCTTCATCCAGCCTAGTGATTGTAGGGGCAGTGTATTTAAAGACAGAGTCACTTGTTGCAAGGGCATTGCTACTTGGATGTCCAGACTTGCTGGCAGTAGAAAGCTTGCAGCCTGGTGAATCACTCATTTATATCAGCATGGTGGAGTTGTGCCAGCAGATTGCTGCCAAGCTGTTTAGTCCTGATTCCTGGGGACTCAGGCAAGTTTTTTTTTTCAATCTCACTGTAAGTTGGCTTAGTGTGATCTTATGGAGATGGGGTAACTTTATTTGGTGATTGTCAGGCATCTGAGCAGATGAGAAAGCAGCCAGCATGTTATATATATAATTTCACCTACCACACATCATGTCATGTTGGTTCAGTAGCAGTCAGTTGTCAGTCAGTATTAGGTAGTTCCTATACATTCTGAGATTACCAACTGTAATTATGGCAGCAAAAGAAGGGACAGAAGTAGAGGACAGCAGCAACAGAATGGATAGAGGTAGAATGGGTGTCCAGGTTTGCCAGAACGGTCAAGTTATTAAAAGCAAGAATGATATATTGACCCAATTTAATGAACAGAGAGGCAATATATGGTGGGGGAATAAACTGTGCTGTGCTGTAGAGGAGATGTACTTTGTTAGTGAAAGACAAGCCAATACTGATGCTATAACTACTTCAACCGACAGAAAAGAAATTACATGATCTGAACTACAATTTGGTAAAACACATAAACTCACTATACTAACAATAGCTTGGGGTGGAAGAGGTAATGTAAATTAAAAAGAGAAAGATCCAGAAGTCATATACAACTATAATTTGGCACAACAGACAGTTACAATAGTAAGAGAGTAATACATGAATTTCATATAGCAACTATAAAATAAACAATTACGTACAGTATAATCCAGAATAACAGGCTCAGATGCCACCAATAATATGACTCTACTTTGGCTCAAATGGAACACAACACACATACCAGTGCTTGCTTGCCATCAGTAGAACAAAGAGAAGTTGGCTTTGATGTCACAAAACATGTTTCTAATAATCAAAAAGCTCAGATTTCACTAAAAGACTGCTTCTACGATTCCACAAAAACCTCTTAAGAGTCAATAGGTTTGAGTACCATGCTTTCATTGTATATAGGCTTTAGCAGACTTGGTTGCCACATGCAGTTATATATAGCTATTGTCAATCTGTAGCCTACAGACTACAGGAAAAGTCAATACCAACCAATAGCAATGATGATGGTTATGGATTGGTTTAGGTGCAATAAAGTGCTATTATAACAACAAAAAAGCAACATTCTGAGCAACTGGGCTGCTGGCAACATTTTTTTAAATAAATAGCATCAATGGCAGCAGGTTTATCTCTCAACTGTCCAGATTTTCACAGAATACATAGATTTTTGCCTTGCATTTTTGGTTTGTTCCTCATAAGGTTTGTGGCTTTCTAGTAAATCACTGGGGATTAAAGTCACTAAATATGGGGATATGGGTTTGGTATAATAGTTAAGGTCTTCACCTGAAAGACACAAAGTACAGGGTTTGATTCTGATGTTAAGATATTGGCTGGGCTTAAAATGGCCCTTTGGAGCAGTTAGCCTAATATTCACCTATGAAGCTATAAACCCATAAATACCGAATATGACATACATTTGAGTTTCAGAATTCATATCTTTCAGAAAATGAATGCTAACGCAAACCTTGTCATTTCATTCTAAGTTTGTAAGAGCAATATTTAAAATCTGTTCTTATTTTTGGGTATTCGCCCCCCAATTATTTTTGTCTTTGTCCAGATTTCCTGTACTAAGAGGTTGACAGGCATACCACCACTTGGAGACAAGTTGTATTATAAGCAGTAACTTTTAACAACAATGCATACTACATGACTGACCAGTATGAATACAGGAATGTAAGATAACAGTTATAAACACTTTAAAACAAATGCAAAATTGTCTCTATAAAGTACAATATTATCCACAACTACACCTAGTGCAGCAGGATCATTTCCATATAGATATGCCTTAAATGAGATGACATGCCTTCAGAATTACCAATAGGTATGTGTACTGCATGAGACTGCATGAGTGTGTGCATGCTTGGCACTATGGGTCGGGATCTCACACAGGATAAATTCCTTTAACTTGTGCCCAGTTGACACTGACTTCAATTCCTCTCCAACCCTGAAGTGAATTTAGCAGATAATAACAGAAAGAGTTAATGAATAAATGAATCCTCAAATACATATC
>NC_056735.1:51596601-51661601 GCF_019279795.1 Protopterus annectens
GAGGCTTCTTTGTTCACCAGTGGCAGTGGGGAGCTTACAGCAGCCTATCTATCCCTGGAGGAGTGTTCCCAGCACAAGAATCTGGTAGTCTATTGGCTGTTTTGGGCCAATTTCTAGCTCTTTCAAGTCCCCCTGTATAAAACCCGCTTTGGCTGCTTATGCGATTTTGCGCATAGTGCAGCATCGGGCAGCTCTGCTTAATTGGGTTTAAACCATTCTCGGTTCCACAAAGTCTGCTCTTCACTTTTTCCCTTAGAACTGATCTAGTTCTCATAATAAACACTCTATTCCTACTCTAAAGCCTGGTACTTGCTCACTAAAGCAATTATATAAGTCAGCACTAAAAAATTAAAAGCACTACACCCTCACAAACTCCCCTTGAGTACCTTGTTCCCCATTGGCCCTTTTTTTCAATTATAAAGGAATTCCCAATACTATTCTAGCATGTCCAAAGGTCAGTTGTCAATCTCCTCTCCAGTCCAGCTGGTGAATCTGGGAATCTTGAGGCAATGTTACAACTGCCTCATGTACACAGACAACCCTCCCCTCCTCCCAATAAATTCCAACACATGTGAGAGATGCAACCATATAGCCAAACTGGAGGCTAAGCTCTCTCAACTCAGTACTGGCGTAACCAGTCAGGGGGAGAAGGAAACCACACTCACTACAATTCCAGTCTCACATAGACCTACCACGACAGCAAACCAAACACATAAACACAAAAAAACATACTCAGAGGCTCTAAATAAAAATCTGCCTAAGCAGCAGAGACCTCCAAAGTAGACACCCAAGTAACCGCTACCCCCAAAACAAAACACGTGCAACACATGCCAAACAGTCACAGCCCTTAAGGCTAAACAACACACCTGATACACTTGTAATAGGTGACTCTATCGTCAGGCACACTGATGTCCCGCTCACCAGGCTGAACAAGGAGAAGGTCACGGTGAGCTGCCTGTCGGGCGCTAGGATCCACCACATAACACAAGCCCTCAGGTCACTCCAAGGCAAGTACAAATATGACTCAGTCATTGTCCATGCTGGTGTGAATGACCTGAGACGTACCTCCCTGGACTACATGAAAAGAGACATAGAGGAGCTCTCTGAGCATGTAGCCCAGGCCGGTATGACCCTGACCTTGAGTAGCATCTTACCCTCACCAAGAATGATGCCACAATATGAAGACAAGATGATCAATTTCAACAATTGGCTTAAGTATTGGTGTCATTCAAAGGGGATCCAATGCCTGTCAGCCTGGGATGACATGCTCGACAAGCCACGATGCTTCGCTTGGGATGGCTTGCACCTCCACCCCTGGGCTTTTGGATATTGGCAAAGGCTCTTGCCACCCCATAGTGCCTTTTTTAGGCAAGGCTCAAAAGACAAACCCACCTCCATAGGTATCACAAGGGATAAGAAACTAAGAGTAATGCTACTCAATGCCAGAAGTCTAAACCTCAAGATGCATGCACTTGAAACTCTCCTTAGCATGGAGAACATCGATATCTGTGCAGTAACAGAAACCTGGTTCAAGGCTCCCGAGAGCACCCCAGCACTACCAGGTTATACCTCATACCATGCTTTTTGGCCCCAAAACTTGGACCGAACCACAAAAGGAGGGGGAGTATCAATATTCGTCAAAGATACCCACACCTCCAGGTTGGTGGCACAGCACGAAGCATCAGAGACTATCCATGTGCAACTAACAGTGGGTAAAACTGCCTTCCAGTTTATAGCCTGCTACAGACCTTCCTCCCAAACCCAGGAACCCCACTCGGCCTTCCTGAGAACACTGGAAAATATGAAGGTCTCTCCAAACACCATTATATTGGGCGACTTCAACTACCCAAACATAGACTGGGAGCATTACTCTAGCTCCAACACCCTAGCCCAAAGGTTCCTAGAATTTATAAACTCAAATGTTATGGAACAACTTGTTACCACTCCCACAAGAGGGGAAAACATACTGGACCTGATCATCACCAACATGGGGACTCTATGCTCCAGACCAGAAGTGTATCCCTCATTGGTAAGATCAGTCCATAAACTAATCTCACTGGATATTCACATCCTGACCCCACCCCCTTGCCCAGAAAACCACAGTGAAAAACTTCTCTAAAGCAAATTTCACACTCCTCAAAACTGAGGTGGAATGCTTCAAAGCCCCCGAGCCTGTGGAAAATACGGACCAGACTGCAGAATCCTTTATAAACGTATTCTATGAATACCTTCAGGAATGCATGGATCATGCAATCCCAAATCAAACCAAGACCCAATCCTCCAAAGGCAGACGTCCTGTCTGGTGGACCCCAGCCATAAACAAACTATACAATAGAAGGAGGAAGCTACTACATGATAGAGCAAAATCCCAAAAAGGGAAGGCATCTCTGATCAGTATTAGCAAAAAACTACGGGCACTCATAAAATCATCTAAGGCCAGCTTCGAGAGAAAAATTGTACAGGACACTAAGGATAATCACAAAGCTTTCTTTAGTTATGTTAGGAACCTGGGTGGGAATTCCCAGATATGCTCAGAATTAGTCCAAAATGACAAAAAATACATCAAACCCACAGACATTGCCAACATCCTAGCTGACAGGTTCGGCACAAACTTCTCCCCCCCCACCAAAAGGGCAAATATCTATCCCAGCAGAGTGCTGCCCCCCTGACATCTCGGATGCTCAGGTAAGAGCCGCCCTCTCCAAAGCAAAAAACACAGCATCAATGGGACCAGACGTTGTCCCGGGCTGCATCCTACATGAACTTCAAGAAGAGCTAAACCCAAACATAAAACTACTGTTCAATCTCAGCCTTACTACAGGATATGTACCCAAAGAGTGGCGTACCGCAACAGTGGTGCCTCTCCACAAAGGTGGTGCCTCAACAGATCCTGGAAACTATAGCCCCATAAGCCTGACTAACTTGGTCTGCAAAGCTATGGAAAGGATCATCATGAACCTCATAAATAAAGATATTGGGGACCTACAGACACTAGATCCTACCCAGTTTGGCTTTGTTAAGGGCAGATCCTGCCTCTTAAACCTGGTCGATTTCTTTGAAACAGTCACCAAGGCCATTGACGACGGGAAGGGGGTCCACACAGCCTACCTGGACCTCGCAAAAGCCTTCGATACAATACCCCACTCGAGCATTATAGATAAGCTCACCAGCTTAAATATAAACCCCTATGTCACTAGATGGGTTGCAAACTGGCTCAAGGACAGAACCCACATGGTTAGAATTGCTGGAGCCATGTCAGACTCCAAACCAGTTACAAGTAGCGTCCCACAAGGCTCAGTCCTGGGACCTCTCTTGTTCGGTATATATTTCTCGGAGGTACAGGCCAACATGGAAGGACTGTGGCTCACCAAGTTTGCAGATGACTGCAAACTGGGTGTCATAATCGACTCTCCAGCCGACACAAGCATCCTCCAAAAGGGCCTCATAGAAACAGACAACTGGTGCCAGAGCCATGGCCTCAAGCTAAACGCCAAAAAGTGTATAGTCATCCCTTTTGGCAAAAACAAAGTGCACACAAATTACCACATAGGTGGTAATCCATTAAGTACAGAAGAAGTAATTAGGGACCTGGGGACCCAAGTTGATAGCAATCTCTCATTTGACAACCACGTGGCCAAAGTGGTTAGAAAAACATTTTATATAGCCCACCTAATCATGAAGGGATTCACATCCAGATCAGGGGAGGTCATCATGCCTCTTTACTCATCCCTCATCAGGCCCATAATTAAGTACAATGCCCCTTTTGGGATGTACCTTACCAGACACCTGCAGCAACTGGAAAGACCCCAAAAGTACCTCACCAAGAGCATCAAAGGGCTCAAACAGATGCCATATGCTGCCCGGTTAAAGAAACTCCAGCTCTACTCAGTGGCATACCGCCTGCTCAGAGGCGATCTGTGCCTGACGTATAAAGCCATGTCCAACCCGGAATTAATGGACATGCTGCACCTCAGAAAATCCAAATCCCATCGAGCTACGCGCTCGAGAGACTTGAACCTCAGCACTGAAATAAATAGGACATGCTGGAGGGACAGATTCATAACCCAGAGGCTACCTTCACTCTGGAATAAAATCCCAGTCCAGGTTAGGCAGAGTCCCTCATTGACTCTCTTCAAGAGGAATCTTGATGAGTGGATCGGAGATCGTAGGTTTACCCCAGGTATCACTTCTGTATCACTGTTAGACAGAGGCACAGTATACTAACCTCGAAAAAGGGCATAACAAAATTAATTTAAAATTGGTGGCAAAAGCCAAACACACTCTGGCTAGGCTTATAAATGCCCTAGGGCAGATAGCCTAGTATGAACCTATGAACCTATGAACACCTCATCACTAAGGGCTTTTCATCCAGAAAAAAGGAGGTCATTGTCCCACTGTACTCATCCCTCATTAGACACATTATAGAGTACAATGCCCCATTTGGTATGTACCTCACAAGACATCTGCAATAGCTGGAAAGGCCACAGAAATACCTCACTAAAAAAATCACAGGCCTAAAGCAGATGCCTTATACTGACCATCTAAAAAATCTCCAGCTATACTCTGTGGCATATCGTCTACTCAGAGGCGATCACTGCTTAACAAACAAGGCCATGTCAAACCCTGAGCTGTTGGACATGCGTCACTTAAAGAAATCCCAATCCCGCAGAGCCACAGGCTACAGGGATCTAAACCTTGTCATCACAATGAACAAAACATGCTGGAGGGATAGGTTCCTGACCCAGAGACTCCCCATACTCTGGAATAGACTGCCCATACATGTCAAGCAGAGCGCCTCCTTGGCGCTCTTCAAAAGGAACCTTGACGATTGGATGGAAGATAGGAAATTCACCCCGGGGATCACATCAGTCACCCTGCTAGATAGGGGTCCAGGGAAGTAAATATTGCGGGAAGAAATATCCAGGGAATTGTTATGGCTAGGCTTGTATAGGCCCTAGTGCCGATAGCCTAGTACCAACCTATGAACCTGTGAAAAAACAAAATTATTGATATACCTATTCTATAAGTAATGTATTCTTCCATTCTAAAGTACCTACTTTTACAATTATGACTAAGCCTGTTCCGGCATAGAGAAGCATTGCTGGATGAGATATTCTATTGCTGGACTCACACACACATACATACACACACACACACACACACACACACACACACACACACACACACACACACACACACACACAAGCAGATAATGGATGCTCAAAGAAAGCATGACATCTAAATAAAAACCATGATAAGCAGGTAGTGCATGCAGAAACCACAATGGGGGATCTCTAACTTCTTGTACCTTAAATTAAAAGAGGCATACTGAATGGTAACAGACACACTTGGCAGTACTTTGCTGTTTAATTATTTTTGTTTTTGGTGTTCTATGTCCAGAATTGTTTTTTTTTTTAATTCAGAATTTATACATTTCTGTATTAGTGAATCATGATTATGTGACTTTTGTTATATCATTTTGATCATTAAATTTTTGTAATCAAATACTTAACCAGCCATATAAAGTAGAGTGGAGTAGTGGCAGACACATATTAACAAGCCTAATACTTGTTGCATTTATAAGTTGATATGTTTTAACAAGCTTTTTATCATTACAACTTAGACACTGTCAAGATCTAATTTGAGACATCAATACTAGGTAATAAAAAAAACACTACACATATCTGGACAGTTCTTATTTTCAGTGGAGACGTGCAGAAAGAGAGCTAGATCCATACATCAATACAACAGGGCAGTCATATTTATGATCAGTTTATAGTATTAGGCTACTGGTGTTCCAGTAACATAAGTAAATTGAGTTATGACATAGTCTTTGCTACTGTTATACTTTGTAATTCATTTTTCTAATTCATATCTGATGCTGTTTATTAAAATTACATTAGTAATATACCAGCAGCAGTCACATCTATTACAAAATATCATATTTAAGCATTTATGCATGAATGCTTAATACTATCTGTTACAAAATAATTATATTAATCATTTATGCATGAACGATGAATATTAACATTATTAATAGCAGTTCACATCATCTTATTTTGCTGCTGTTCAGTCTGGTAGTTTAGTACCACTCGTTCCATATACAAGAAATGGAGTAATCCATTAAGAGAGACATAACGATGAGGCATTGGTGAAGTCTGTAGGAATTATCCCTTCAGAACGATATATCTTTTAGCTGTCGAGTCACAGTATTCCTGACGTAGATAACATCGCAGCTGCACAATTAGGAAGTAAGAGAGGCAGGTTATTAAGTACAGGCGCTGGGGTGAATGTGAGGTGCCACTGTTAGAGGTGGCAGCTCTTATTAAAATGGCTGAAGGATTACTTGCCAGGGAGAAATTAGATGAAAAGTGCATAACAGAAGTAGGACATGGATGAAAGGAGAAGTACATTTATTCAGTAACCTTGCTGCTTACCAAACAGCTCACAGATTTTAGTTAATAATATTAAGGACAGACATTCCCTGACAATATCATCAGTACAATTAACATCACTTTTTTACTATTTGCTACTAATTTGTCAAATGATGTTTGTGTTTCTTACTTTATTATTATTTCTGCTGTACAGTTATGTCAAAGATAATGTGTTTGCAGTCTATAATGTTTAAATAACTAGGCTGGTAGTCGGAACCATAGGTTATCTGGGATTTGTTTACTGGCAATTGGCACACCCCTCAACTTAAAGTTGTGGTGTAAAACAAAAAATACTCGTGTAAAATGAAAAAAAAACCTCCCGTATAACTTATGCTGCTTTGTACAAATATAAACAGAAGCTTGCTATGACCATAACTGCACACTTAGTGATTTGGTGGTTTACATGTGACTGTAAAGGGAGTACTGAAGTTTGTTGATAAAGCTTGATATCATTGTGGCTTCATGAGTCAATGCCAGTACTCTACTCCCACACCTTCAGTACATGTCAAGCATACCCCTAACAGCTTGTACCCAGGGCAGAACAGCTTGTACCCAGGGCAGCTGCCTCCGATAGTTAACATTTCTCCTGTTCAAATTTATTGCAAATTTGATTTATATGAGGGACAACTAAGCTGTTTTGTTTTCTCTGTCTGACATTATAACATGTTCTTCCATTTCCTCTTTTTGTTTCCCTGGAATTATTTTTAGTGCTAGTGCATTTCTGTAACTCTTTTTTTCCTTCAACACATTCCACTGCCCTTTCTTCTGTCTGTGTTTTCTAGACATTAAAACATTTCTATTCCTCTCCTTATTGTAATTTTCCAAAAGTGTGAAATTCTAATGCACAAAGTGCTACTGTTTGTGGGAATACTAATGTAGAACTTGCCTCTGACTCACTCTTTCTTTAGTAATATTAATATCCTACACCAAATGCATTGCCCCTTAAGACTGACTTCAGCTGAGGTTGTTGGTTATGGTCTGTTTAACCTATGTACCTACGATGGTCACATCTTATTACTTCACTGCCTTTCATTACTTACGGTCATAGGTTCATAGCTCATCACTAGGCTAATGACCCCAGGAGGCCTTTTTAAGCCTAGCCATGCTTCCCAAATGTATCTGACAAGGTCTGATACCCTACTGTTTTTTAAAGGGCATATTTAGGCTTTTGCATGATGCCTCCTTTTATTAGTAAGTTCTTCCTTTATTCCCTTCCTGTCTAATATATTTCAGCTTACATGTCTTTTTTCTTCCTTGATTCAACATAAGCTCTCACAACCTTTCTCCAACAAACCACTTTGGGATACTTTCTCAATGCTATTACTCTCTTCAGGTTTTTTCCTCTAATATAATGATTGATCTTCCCTAGAGATTTACTCATGCATGTCTCATAGGCTAAAATGGTACATTATTGTTCAAAGGTCCAATATGCAGTCTATATCTCAAAGACATTTTTAACCTTCTGTCATTCTTAAAGTAAGCAGATAGGCTGCTTATCAGTTATATTGATAACTTTAATCCTATAGTAAATTGTTTAATTACATCTGTCTCCATCTGTAAATGGCATGATTCTCAGAAATGTTTAATCAGTCAGTCTTCTCAGACTACCCCTGAAAAGAGGCATGTGTTTCATAGTATTATGTGGTTAACAATCTAATAAAATTAAAAACATAAGCATTCCTCCTTCACAGACAGATTTAGTGCAACACCTGCCCACTGTTCCTCCTATTCTTTTAGCTTTGCTTTCACAAGTGCACCACTGGAGTACTGAAGGGCAATTACATCAGGGCATTAAAACAGTTGCAACATTTCCAGTCTGAGTCCTGGATTCATGAAATTAGATGTGCTTTCTTAGTTATTTCAAAATCTTTGCTAAAACATTACTTGTTTATTTTTTAATTCCAGACCTATTATTAAACTATTTGCCGTTCCAAAGTAACACACCTGACATCATCATTGGTGTAATGTAATGCCTTTTAGTAAGGGAAATGTTTCACTCCACAGCATTTTTACATCAGTATGTATTTTGACAATTTGAAGTTTGTTGGAGTTTATAAGAAGCTGAAGGCCACTTTTACTTGCATCCTATCTTCTACCACATTGTCACCACTGGATACAGTAGGTTCATAGGTTCATAGGTTCATACTAGGCTATCTGCCCTGGGGCAATTATAAGCCTAGCCCGATTCAGTATGGCTTACGCCACCCCTTGATTTGAGTATACTGTGCCCTTTAAGGTTTAGTTTACTGTGCCTCTGTCTAATAGTGACACAGGAGTAATCCCTGGGACAAACCTACGATCCCCCATCCACTTATCGAGATTCTTCTTGAAGAGATTCAGTGAGGTGCTCTGCCTCACATGAACTGGAATTCTATTCCAGAGCGAAGGGAGCCTCTGGGTTATGAACCTGTCCCTCCAGCAAGTTCTATTTATTTCTGTGCTGAGGTTCAAGTCCCTTGAGCGTGTGGCTCTAAGGGATTTAGATTTACTGAGGTGGAGCATGTCCATTAATTCTGGATTTGACATAGCTTTGTATGTCAGGCATAGATCGCCTCGAAGTAGGCGGTATGCAACTGAGTAGAGCTGGAGTTTTTTTAACCGAGCAGTATATGGCATCTGTTTGAGACCCTTGATCCTCTTGGTGATATACTTTTGGGGTCTTTCTAATTGCTGCAGGTGTCGGGTAAGGTACATCCCAAAAGGGGCATTGTATTCTATGATGGGCCTGATGAGGGATGAATAAAGGGCACGATTACCTCTCTTGATCTAGATGTGAAACCCTTCGTGATGAGGTGGGCTATGTAGAAGGTCTTTCTAACCACTTTGGCAATGTGGTTTTCAAAGGAGAGATTGCTATCAACTTGGGTCCCCAGGTCTCTAATAACTTTCTCTGTACTTAATGGGTTTCCGCCTATGTGGTAATTTGTGGGCACATTGTTTTTGCCAAAGGGTATGACTATACATTTTTGGCATTTAGCTTTAAACCATGGCGCTGGCACCAGTTATCTGTCTCTGTGAGACCTTTTGAAGGATGTTTGTGTCAGCTGGAGAGTTGATTATGGCGCCCAGTTTGCAGTCGCTCTGCGAACTTGGTGAGCCATAGTCCTCCCACGCTTGCCTGTACCTCGGAAAAGTATATACCGAACAAGAGTGGTCCCAGGACAGAACCCTGTGGGACGCCACTTGTGACCGGTTTTGAGTCTGACATAGCTCCAGCAACTCTCACTCTGTGGGTTCTGTCTTTGAGCCAGTTTGCACCCATCTTGTGACATAGGGGTTTATATTTAAGCTGGATAGCTTATCTATGATGCCCGAGTGGGGTATTGTGTCAAATGCCTTTGCAAGGTCCAGATAGGCTGTGTGGACTACCTTTCCTTCATCTATGGCTTTGGTGACTGTTTCAAAGAAGTCAACCAGGTTCAAAAGGCAGGATCTGCCCTTGACAAAGCCGAACTGGGTAGGATCTAGTGTCTGTAGGTCCCCAATGTCTTTGTTTATGAGCTCCATGATGATCCTCTCCATAGCCTTGCAAACTAAGCTAGTCAGGCTTATGGGGCGATAGTTTCCAGGGTCCGTAGATGCTCCACCTTTGTGGAGTGGGACCACTGTTGCTGTACGCCATTCTGTGGGCACATATCCTGTAGTGAGGCTGAGATTGTATAGCTGTTTTATTTCAGGGATTAGTTCCTCTTGTAGTTCATGTAGGACGCAACCTGGGACGCCATCTGGTCCCATGGAAGCAGTGTTTTTTGCTTTGGAGAGGGCAGCCTTCACCTGAGCATCTGAGATGTTTGGGAGGCAGCCCTCTGCAGGGATAGATATTTGCTCTTTTGGGGGGGAGGGGGTGGAGTAGTTCGCACTGAACCTGTCTGCCAGGATATTGGCGATGTCTGTGGGTTCAGTGTATTTGTTGTCATTTAGAATCAACTCAGAACAAGTCTGGGAGTTGCATCCCAAGTTTCTAACATAACTGAAAAAAGCCTTATGATTGTCTTTGGTGTCCTGTGCAATTTTTCTCTCAAAGCTGGCCTTGGAGGATTTTATGAGGGATTGTAATTTTTTGCTAGTACTGATCAGAGATGCCTTCCCTATTAGGGATTTTGCTCTATCATGTAGTAACTTCCTCCTTCTGTTGTACAGTTTATTTATGGCAGGGGTCCACCAGACTGGACGCCTGCCTTTGGATGATTGGGTCTTGGTTTTGTTTGGGATAGCATGATCCATGCATTCCTGGAGATGTCTGTAGAATGCATTTATATAGGATTCTGCAGTTTGGGCTGTAGTTTCCACTGGCCCTGTGGCCTTGAAGGATTCCACTTCGGTTTTGAGAAGTGAGAAGTTCGCTTTTGAGAAGTTTTTCACTGTGGTTTTCTGGGCTGGGGGTGGGGTCGGGATGTAGACATCCAGTGAAATTAATTTATGGTCTGATCTTACCAATGAGGGATATACTTCTGGTGTGGAGCATAGAGTCCCCATGTTGGTAATGATCAGGTCTAGTATGTTGTCCCCTCTTGTGGGAGTGGTGACTAGTTGTTCCATAGCATTTGAGTTTATAATTTCCAGGAATCTTTGGGCTAAGGTGCTGGGGCTTGAGTAGTGCTTCCAGTCAATGTTTGGGTAGTTGAAGTCACCCAATATAATGGTGTTCGGAGAGATCTTCATGTTCTCCAATGTTTTCAGTAAAGCCAAATGGGATTCCTGACTTTGAGAGGGTGGTCTGTAGGATGCTATAAACTGAAAAGCAGTCTTGCCCACTGTGAGTTGCACATGGATGGTCTCCGATACTTCGTGCAATGCCACTAACCTGGAGGTGTGGATATCCTTGATAAATATGGAAACTCCCCCTCCTTTTGTGGTTCAGTCCGGGTTTTGGGGCCGAAAAGCATGATATGAGGTATAGCCTGGTAGTGCTGGGGTGCTCTCTGGAGCCTTGAACCAGGTTTCTGTCACTGCACAGATATCGATGTTCTCCATACTGAGGAGAGCTTCGAGTGCGTGCATCTTGAGGTTAAGACTTCTGGCGTTTAGCAGCATTACCCTTAGTTTCTTGTTCCTTGTGCTCTCTATGGGGGTGGGTTTGACTTTTGAGCCTTGCCTAAAAAAGGCACTATGGGGTGGCAAGAGCCTTTGCCAATATCCGAAAGCCCAGTGGTGACAGGTGCAAGCCGTCCCTAGCGAAGCAGCGTGGCTTGTCGAGCATGTCATCCCAGGCTGACAGACACTGGATCCCCTTTGAATGACACCAAAATTTTAGCCAATTGTTAAAATTGATCATTTTGTCTTTGTACTGTGGCATCATTCTAGGTGAGGGTAAGATGCTGCTCAAGGTCAGGGTCATACCAGCCTGGGCTACATGATCAGAGAGCTCCTCTATGTCCCTTTTCATGTAGTCCAGGGAGGTACGTCTCAGGTCATTCACACCAGCATGTACAATGACTGAGTCATATTTGTATTTGCTTTGGAGTGACCTGAGTGCTTGCGTTATGTGGCGGATCCTAGCGCCCGACAGACAGCTCACTGTGACCTTCTCTTTATTCAACCTGGTGAGCAGGACGTCAGTGGTCTACAGGTATCCACACTCTTGCAGGCATTAACTAAAAAAAGTTCAAACTTCTCAGAGTAGGTTTCACATTGTTCAAACTACAGCATGATCCATGGTACCCTCTTCTAATTATGTATCATTTTACTGGTCTCTCCTCAATAGGAATCACTTCAAAGTATTTACTTATTTAGTTAATATTTGTTTACCAGGAAAGTCTGACTGGGACAGAGCCCATTTTCAGTGGAGGCCTGGGGAGGGATGCTCCAGATACGTCTTTGTAATGTGGGAGGAAACTGTAGTACTTGGAAGAAACCCATGCAAATGCAGGGATGACAAGCAGACTCCACACACGTCACTCCAGCTGAGAATCAAACTGGAGGACCTCTTGTTAGGAGGCAACAATGCTAACCACTGCACCACTGCGTCACCCATTAGCTCTACTTAACTTGCTGCTTCTTTCAGCAATCAGTATCTGTTTGCATTCACCTTGGAATTCCAAAAGATGTTTGGTGTGGGATACTATGTTACACCAAAAAAAAGTGTCTCATGTCAGATTCTATAATCAAGGACACCTCCATTCCTCAACCAGTATATGTTAATGAGTATGGAGGAAGTCTAAGCCTGATTCCAAAGGGGAAACTGGCCTCATAACACTACAGTATGTTGGAGTTTTACACTAGCAATGCACACTTATGTAAACCACAAATCAGTGGAACAACTGATTGAATTCAGTGAGTTGTTGTGGCAGTACTACAACTCCAGCTGTTAAAGGGACTTGATACTGCAGACAGCACATGGTGGGAATTCAGACTGTTGCAATAGCAAGTCCTGCAAATAGGAGGAGCTGTGCCGCTACAGCAACAGAGCCAGTGGTTGGGTGGTGTAGCGTGAAAGATGACCACACACATGCACAGTAATGTACAGTGTTACTTGCCAAAATTTTAACAACCTGCCTTCATGCCAAAAGCCAACTGCATGCCCATTCCATTATGAGGATGAGAATGCATGCAGCTGTGGTACCTGTCATTCATGCACTGTCACATTTGTCATACAGGTGGCACTGTTGTGCAACTATACTGCTAGGGTGTATGACTCCACCTGCATGTCAGTGCTAGTAGTGCAGGTAGGTTTAATCCTGGCAGTGGCAGTAAGACGCCTCCTCGATAGGATGTCATACTTTGGAGTGGAGGTTGCAGTTCAGAGTCATGGTTGTGAAGCAAAATGGCAGAGGTTCTCCACTATGGTGCCTGATTCCTTTAGAATTTAGCCCTCAGTGTAATGAATCTGCAGACCTTCTGGCATTTCAATTTAATTTCAGCTTTTTCCTGAAAAAGAAAATCAATTCAGCTTGGATGGTCCTTCGCCTTTAGTCACATAGATTTGTCAGTGCTCTTTTAACGCTTCTTAAATATTCCTTGACTCCATCATGCCTTTGTGATATATACTTTCCTGATCTAATCACGGCATGTGAGAGAGTTTTCTCTGTCACAGCTGCACTACTTGTTTTATTTTCTGCTTGAGCTCAAATGAAAGATCCTATTTTTGCTCACATTTCACTGCTTGCTACTTATTGAAATAATATGTTTTAGACTGAAGGTAGTATGCTATTTTTTTGCAAGATACCAGCATCTTGGAAAAGAGCAAACAATGTTTATTTTTTAATTCTTACTTATTCTGTGAGTAAGGAAACATTGATTTGAATTTAAGTTGGGGGTGTATTTGTAAGAAGTTATTCTGTATTCAAGCACTGTTACACAGATCCTTTATATATTCAAGGAAATTCATCTGTGTGATGATGTATGAAGTAATACATTTTCATTGGATCAGAAAAGTGATCGGGGAATCTGTAAGGCAAGCCTTTTGTGAATGGGTTTCTACTAAATTAAAATGATCAATGAAGTGATAGGTTAACGTTTATATTTAACTCTTCCAAACCTTTGTTTTGTTTGCAGTGCTTATCTAAGCGAAGAATATCTGCTAAACCAAACGACTGACCAAAGTAGCCAGCTAGATTTGTACAAGTGCCTAAGGAAACTTAGATTACACAAATCATGGCATATAGCACTGAAACTTATTTTATAAAGCTGAAACATCAGATCTGAAGGTTCAGTGAACAAGACCAGGGTCTTGCACCATGAAGGAATCTGACTTATGTTTGGAAAGCATTTCCTTCATACAGTGAATTGACTGCAGAAAGCACTTGCATGGTAAGACTAAGACAAGCAATCTTGAAAGGTCTAACTTTAACATGATATCTTTGAAGGAATTTCTAAATCACTTCTGCCTTCCTTACTAATGTCCATAGTTTTGAAGTTGCGAAAGTGAACACCCTGAGTGATGAAATCAAGACCTACTTGTTTCTGTGTTTTGCCACTACCAGACTCTGTGTCTTCTTACGGTTAAACAGAATAGCAAAAAGACTGATAGCAAATTTCACAGAATTCCCACATGATCCAGGTGATGTGAGATGATAAGGAAAACCCAGCCCATGGTATGGATATAAATAAATACCAACTACTTTGTTTTAAAGTAAGTTTTAGCAACACAAAGGTGCCAACCTCAACAGCCGCAGTCCCTAGCAATAAGCATAGAATATTGACAGGTGGCATGATTAATATAATGTTATGATACTGGTACAATAGAAAGAAACAGAAAGGCCTCATATGGAGAATTTTTAAGAACTAAATTACATTGTAGGGGGACAGGGGGCGTTGATGACCTGTGAAAGAAGAGCATGATCACCAGGTCAGAATGACATTGTGTAATGAAGCCAAACTCAGGTCCATCACTGTATAAAAAGCTGTGCTGCTCAATCAAGGAAGTGTTTTAATAGTTATGTGACATGAAGGTCGCATTCATTATAAGTGGTCACACTATCATTTTACACAGACTTTCCAGATAAAGTGGCCACAAGGTGTTGAACCTTTACTTTAGTCAAGCACTTCCTACTAGTTTGATATTTAAATTTAAGTTCTGGTCACTAATAAAATTTAGATGACTGTCTATACTGTAATATCTAATCTTTTGAGTTAAGCAACAATCATTCCAGAGGGATTGGTCTTGTAAAAAATCAAGCATACAGCCCCTAATACAATGAAAGCTCCATTTGTGAATGCTAGAACAGGAAAATCCCACAGCAAAACAGTTATATTACAGTCCCTGTCAGGCTATTACTCAGCATAACAGAGAAAGCAAAGCTAAAAAGGATTCTGGAAGTAAATCCTCAGGGAAGTCACAGACTTGTCCCATCAAAGATGTCAAAAATGCAGTCAGGTGGCATAGCTCCAATAATAATTTGACCATCTGCATTACAAGAATCCTACTACAGGGATGTTAAGCCCTCAGGGATCAATGCACTATTGTCCAAATGTACAGGGGTCACTAAGAAAAGCCTAAGCAGAAACCAGAGCACACAAAAAATGGCCAGAACAAGCTCATTACTGCCAATAAGCTTACAGTTACAGGACATTACTTGTACCCTTATGCAAACTCGACTAATATCCAAGCGTTTGTCATATCTTTGCAAGGAGTTATACATTTTGCTTTTGTTGTCTTAGCTTTACTTACCCATAAATCAAATTAGCTTGTAACAGTTATTGCATAATTTAAGACATTTAGCACAGCCAAGGTAAGATAAGCAAAGCTGTTTGTTATTATATAGGCAGTAATGTGTGTTGACTGCTATGGGTCCCTTACTGCCAGACATAAACTGGAAAATTGTAGCTAAACCCACTAAGCACCTAGTTAGAGGAGTCTGCAGGACCAAGTGTCTCTTCCTATGTAATTTAGCACAATCAGCTATGATGAGTACAGAGGATCATTCCTTTCCCTGACTGTTAAATGTTACACCTGCATTTCTCACCAAACTCAGTAGCACAGTTTGAGGTACTTATCTCAAGTATGATTATTGTGAAAGGTCAGTGAGTCTGGATCAAGCAATGGTGTTCACACTGTGATTTGAAAGTTCTGTGTCCTTGCAAAATTATCAACAGCCTGAAGATGCATTTTAGTATATTCTGTATAAAATAAGAAAACCGTCAAAGTCTAATGAAAGATCCTTAATAAAAAACACATGAAATAACACTACCCAAACATCTGTGTCATTTTAACTGATGTTTGTTATTTTTTTTTTTTAAGAAATAGCCTATTTTGTCACAATCTCATCAGATCCTTCACCCTAAGGTTGTCTACCAGTTACCTTAGGACATAGTAGTGTTTCTCTCTATTAAGATTATTATTGATTATTCATACGTTATTAAACATCATAATTATCATAATGCATTGTGTATATGCACATTTAATAAAATTTCAGATGAGTGGTAGAGGCATTCACAAGCAAACAGTGAACTGCTTTAAGCAGAATAGTGGGGCGAGCAGTGATACACAGGGACGGGGTGATACAAACACACGTAGCATATCTATGCTAATAGGATAATAGGGTGATAAACATGTTATGCAAATGACTGTGTAATAACATGCAAATGAGTGTCAACATGCTAATTGGAATAATCAATATATGCAAATGACAAAAGCAAGCATGATGATTTAGAAGTGCATAAAATTTAACAATGAGCCACAGCAATCACCTTTAATACTTTCGTCTCTTGGTAAACAAGGATGTCACTCATAAAATGATGCTAGGAGCAGATCAGCTTTAACACCTTCGTCTCTTGGTAAACAAGGATGTCACTCATAAAAAGATGATAGGAGCAACATCTTGTTTAGCTGTCCAACATGTACTATTCGCCACCTTGGGTGACAGTGCCCACATGTTGCTGCTGCCCTCATTGGCACAGATGTCTCTACCAATGGCTGACATACCATCCAATTCCATAGCCAGGACAAATTTTACCACAACCATTTGGACAGCAATGACATACGTGTGCTAGTGGACATATCCTTTCCTCTTATAGAATTGAAGGAGATACCGATATTGCCCATCCCAGTGGACAAGAAGCTTTGTGTAGCATTAACCATCCTTATTATGAGGACCTTTCAATGTCCGATAAGGTTCACATTAAGAGGTTTGCAAGATTTAGCAGTGAGAATCCTGCATCAGCTCCTTGGTGTTATCCTGATGCAAGTGGAGGAACATATTTGGTTTCTATGAACACAGTAAGAGAGAACCCCATGTGGGCATTCTAATACATAGCTTATTTCCTTGAGGTTCTGCGAGCATTGACTGCACCCATGTTGCTATCACGGCACTACGTGCTTCACATGGTATCTGGTACACAGGATCAGCAGGAAGGATTTCCCCTCCATCAAGTGCCATGTGGTATGCAATGCAGAGGGTATTATATACAATGTGTCTGTGCACCATTAAGGCATTTTCCATGATTCCTACACCTGTTGCATGTGCAATCTATACCAGCATCTGACAATGGAGTGAATTTCCACAGGGTCATCTTGTCAGTAGGTAGCATCACCACCTTCCAGGCCCTTTAGTTCCAGTCCCATGAATACAGGTAACAAACCTGTAAACATTGTTGTATGTTGCAGCTGATGTTGCATAGGTGTTGGAGACATATCTGAAGATGACTCCGAGCCATGCCCCTAGCGTATGGCAGTGAGAACATACAACACAGTACTGATGTAGGTACAGAACATCATTCAACTTTATTTATTTATTTGCCATTTGTTAACTGGGTTAGTCCAATTGAGCCAATGGCCCATTTTCAGTGGAGACCAAAGGAGAAAAGCTTCAGAAAAAAACAAGGCATTAACATGCATACATTCAAAAATAAGAATATTATATAGTTATATTATACATTCAAAGAGCAAGAAAGATTGCATAGTTATATTGTTGCACATATTTACAGTAACCAAAGTTACATGAAAAGTATATACAAAAATAAAATGCTGAGCAGATGAGAGTTTATAGAAAAAATCAGAGTTAGGTTCACACTAGTAGGTCATAATATTACAGAAAATAGAGCTAGATTGGTAATAAATATATGATAGTCTTGCTATTAACAAAGTATAAGTAGTATAAAGCAGAAAGATTTAGAGTAATGAGCGGTATGCTGAGGTGTGGGGGGATTACGGAGGGTCCTGGCATGGGTAGGAGCTAAAATTAAGAAGGCAGTTTTTAAGTTCAGTTCTGAAGTGGGTTATACAATTGATGTTACGAATATTTGGTGGGAGAGTGTTCCAGGCTTGGGACACTGCTTTTATCGAGAAGTTTACCAATGTTTTTGTTGGTTTTATAAATATTAAGAAGGTGTTGATCAGAGCTGCATGGAGTTTGAGAGAGGGTGTGCAGGGATATGAGAGAGGAGAGAGATGGACAGGCTAAGGGTTTGTTTAGTAAGGTATGAGTGAACTGTAGCTGGGACAGAAGAAGAAGTAGGGGGAACTCAAGCCATTGAAGCTGTTTTAAAGCAAGGCAGTAATGGGATTTGTATGGTTGATTGCTGGCAAATCAAGCTATGTTGTTATAAGTTTGTTCTAGTTTGGTTATTAAGGTAGACTGTAGAAATGTGAGTATAGCAGAGGCATACAAAAGGCAGGGTAGGAGAAAAGCCTGTGCCAGAGAGGGTTTGGAGTTAATGGTAAGGAATATTTTGTTTCTATAGAGTAGACCCATTTTGTGATTTGTTTTAATATGGTGTTGTTTATGGAGGTCAAATTTTACCTGGTCATAAATTATAATACCTAGAAGCTTAGTGTGAGAATCAGCTTTGATGTGGGTATTGTCATGTGATGAGATGCAAAGGTGGTTTTATGGTGGGAGAGAGATTTAGGGAGATGGTTATCAGTTAGCCATTGTTTGATGTTGTGAAATGTGTTTGGAGTGATGTCATCACAGCAGGTGATAAGGGTAGTGTCATCTTTGTATTGTATCAGGGAGGAGGTGGTACAGGAAGTGTGGAGGTTGTTTGTGAAGATGTTGAAAAGAAAAGGCCCCAGAATGGAGCCATGGGGGATGCCGGTCTGGTTGGGTAAGAAAGGGGAGCACATAGAAAGCCATTTGACTGACAGTAGCCTGTTGGAAAGGTAAGTAGAGAATAAAACCACAAAATGTGCACTGAAAGTGACCCAATAAAGCCATGGACGAAGGCAACCAGTATATGTAACGTTTTATTAAAGAAAAATTCACACTAAAAACACTCCATCTCCATTAACACAGTTTGAACATCCGTTTTTGTTTCATCACACTTCATCAGATGTGGCTTAGAGTGAAAGACAGCCCTTTTATATACAATCAAACCTAAAAGCAGAGCTGACATTCAGTCCATTAATTTCACAATCTAGTTCCTCTTTCTTTGATTCTTGCTTCACATTCAATTCCGTATCAGTAAAGCTGGTTCTGCCAATAAAACAGAGTTGCCTGAAGCCACAGTCCACAATAACTGTGGCTTCAGGCAACTCTATTTTATTGACAGAACCAGAGAACAGCAGAGGAGGAGAGGTTGATTTCAGCTAGTTTAGTTAGTAAAGAAACAACACTGGAACCACAGGCAAGAAAACCAGTGACAAACCTCACTAAAGCAGGCAAAAACCAAATCCAAAGAATTGTGAGGATACAAGGCAAAGGAGTCCAAGCAACTCAAAGTGTAGTATAAAAGAATCCAATTTTAATGTAGCGAATAGGATGTAAGCGCAATTACAATGATAACATTGCTTCATCAGACATTCTAAATCAAAGATAGCGAGCATTATGTATACACTTAGAAATCAATTAAGCAATTAGTACAACAATTACAACCTTCCTTCATTAAAGCTACAGTGCAATACAAGATGCGCTTCTTAAAAACTATTAAAAATGCACATAAATAAAGAACAAAAAAAAAAATATATATATATATATATATATATATATATATATATATATATATATATATATATATATATATATGCAAAAAAATCACATACACATAGAATAGATATCAATGTATATCTCTATTAGTGTGTTCATTTTTTTTTTCTTAAGTATATGGGATTTTAGTAAAGGTTTGAGAGATACAGAGTCATTAAGGCCTGAGCCCAGATCGGCAGCCAGTCTTAAAATCCACTTAAGTTCTATACTTTCAGTCTCACTGACCACATCACCCAACCCAATGCCATCCTTTAAAACAAGAAGGACTTGGAACACAGATATATGTTCTGGTCCTGTGCACCTCATTTGCTTAGCAAGTACACTATATTTAAACCACCTTTGAGTACAGTAGACATGGTCCCTAATATGCTCTCTAAGTCGGTGATTGGTTTTGCCAACATAGAATCTATAACACACAACACAGTGGACAATGTATACTAGATTCTTAGTATTACAGTCAGAACAGATTCTTATAAACCATGTCTGGCCAGTGTCAGGATGTTTAAAAAGAGTAGATTCATCAATATATTGACAATATCAACACTTATTGCATTTCTTAATGTCAACAACCGTGGTGGTTGTTTCTACTCGAGACTTAGGATAACATAAACTTTGCTTAAGTGTGCGTTTATTTTTATACACAAACCTGGGTCGACCACCCACCACATAGCTGACACTCTCATCCACTTGCAAGATATGCCAGTTTCTATGCATGATCTTCGTAACATTCCCAATATCTCTGGTAAAGGAAATGACTACAGGTAGGCTGCCATCATATCTATTACGTGTCCATTTAACATGGGGGTGACCCAGGGAAATAGGGTTTAGCCCTATGGGACCTAGCATTAACCACTTCTAAATAGGCTGGTTCAACTTCATCTTGGCTGCATTCCCTACCCTGTAGTTCATGCCGCAACACCGCTATACTCTTATCAAAGTCAGTCACCTCACAGGATAGCCGTGAAATTTGCAATGTTTGTCCCTTCAATACACTAGAAAAAACATGCTTAGGGTGCAAACTACCCCTATGCCAAAATGAGGGTTGGTAACACTCCTTCCTAAAAAGCTTGGTGGAAAGGCATCCTTTCTCATCATGGAATATTTCAACATCTAGAAACTCAACACTACTACGAGTGTTAAGGGACACAGAACATGTTTTGAGGGACCTATATAAAGCTGTTGAAGGATGTAACAGTAGTGGGATGCTTTTGGTTACAATGGATGTAGAATCTGTCTTCACTTCTATTCCCAACAAATCAGGGTTAGCCATGGTTAGGTTTTATCTACTGATGAACAGCCAGTTTAATGCTGAGTATGTTGACTTAATATGTTTGCTTTCTAGAGCTAATATTAGAACATAATATTTTTGTATTTGACTTGGCATATCATTGGCAGATAACTGGGGTGGCCATGGGCACCAGCTGTGCCAATAGCTATGCAAATACAGTGATGGCTGAGTGGAAATATTAGAATATCTTGCAAGCGGGCATTAATGCGGTTTGCTTTTATCGATGTTTCATTGATGATCTTTTCTTTTTATGGGATAGAGATGAGTATGAACTACTACAGTTTTTAACAACGCTAAATAGTAGTTGTCAGTTTTTGAGGTTCACTTGCAAATATTCTCATAGTAGTGAAGGAGAGATTAAGAAGGGTAGGAGAGTGCCTTTTTTAGTTATGAGATGTACGTGTCCATAGCAGATGGTTGTAGATAATTCAGTTCTACATGACAGGAAGTTACAAATGAGAAATAGAACAGTGGAGGGCTTAAGCGTTAGAGCTGAAACATGATTGGGGTGAGAGTTATGAGAAGAAGTTGGAAGAGTGAAAGAGAGACAGAGGGCATTTGTGTTAGCTAGGTTTTAGTTTGTGAGGAGGAAAAGGAAGATGAATAGAGGGGAAAAAATAGTATGACGGAGAGTGAAAAATCAGATATGAGCTGCTGAAGATTAGTAGGTGGGTAGGGGATTGTGGGATGGGGAAGGGAGGAGTTTAGACTGGGTGAAAATGATGTGATTGGATAGTGGGTGGGGTTATGCAAAATTGATGAGAGAATAAATCTGAGGAAAGTTGCTCTGGGTGTGAATGGGGGTAGGGTAGGGTGTGGAATGTGTTTGAATGGACTGAGGATGATGGAGCGGGTTGAACCTACATCTAGGAGAAGGACACACCAGAGTCAATCAGTAAGTTTTGAAAATTGTAAGCTATATAGTGTGAATAGTAGCTGGGAATGCAATTGAAACCATGAGCATAACTTCAGTGGGCAGGGAAGGGGGGATAACACTATTAGGGAGTTGGAGAAGGGAGACGTAAATACGTGAGGCTAGGAGTTACAGGATGAAAGACAGGAGCGACAAGAGTTGGTGAAACTAGATATGGGAAGTGGAGGAACAACAGGCAGAAAACTAAAGGAAATATAGATGCTTAAGAGTGTAAAAAGGTTAGAAATGTAAGGAGTCAGATTGTGTTCAGATTGCTGAATTCTGCCTTCTGCTGCATGGAAACATTAAGTGGTGAATTGTAATAAGCTCCATTAACATACAGCAGGTTATTTGTGGTCTTTCCTATGCTGCATAACTTAGTAGCATAAAATCTGTTACAGCAAGGGGAGGCTGTGACACTGGTGGACATACCTGTGCCACTGGATGAAGAGGAGATAGATGAGTAGGCACTGACCAGTCTAAACAGATATCATTGCTAGCATTGCAGCATGAGAAACATCCTCTTTCACTGAAAAATTATTGATATACAGATCAGTTGATCACTACAGCTCATCACAGTAATTTTATATATTTTTAGGTCATTCTGCCATGTTTGATTCTGTCATTTGCATACATGATTATACTCATCAGCATAAGCAGATTAGCTCTCATTTGCATGTTACTATGTGGTCATTTGTATGGTGTGCATGCTGAGCTTTTTTCCCTCTAGTGCAGCCATGCTACAAGTGTCTCTGAGTCACCCCCTTTCTGTGTGCTAATTGTGCTGTTTCACTTATTGCAATGGACTGTTTCTTTCTGAATTCTACCGAGTTTGTTTTCCTTTACATTTTTTATTATTTCCTTTTGCATTTTGTCACAGTGGTTGAAACACTGGATCATAGTAACAAGTTCTGTTATGAATTGCAACTCATGCATTACCAAGCAGCACATACAGGAATGACAGGAAAATAGCCCAACAGACAGTAGATAAAAGTGAGTGAGTGAGTGAGTGAGTGAGTGAGTGAGTGAGTGAGTGAGTGAGTGAGTGAGTGAGTGAGGCACCAAAATTAAAAACATTTAGATTCTTTAAATAACTGAGTACTCATTCTGTTTTTTCTTCTTGAAACAGCAAGCTTTAGCACTTGATTTTGCTGCATTAATTGAGTTTTTTGTGTTGCAATCTTTAGTTATATCGACCTTGGCTACACTTTACTGAAAATAGAAGGGACCTGAGTCATTTTGTGGCCCAGGGTTGTGTAAAGGAAAGAATTGTGTGCTACAGAGCCTTGCTTGTGTGTTTTTTTTTTTTTTTTGGAATATCTGCTGCTATTTATGTGCCATAGTTGCTCAAAGCTTGGCTCGTAAACTACAAGTTATGAGGCATTTGCTGATGCTTGGTGATCATTCTTCTTGACATGAAAAGTGTTGTTTTCTGCAAAACTACAAAAGTTGAACCTAGAATTACCATATTCATTCACTGTTTTAGTACTTTCTTTCTAATTGTCTCTGTCACAGCTTAAGTTAACTGTCTTTTTGTGTTAAATATCTGCACTTTTTGACCTTTTTTTACAGTTTTTATTTAGAACTGCCTTGGTTTCACTTTATTGAGAATAGAGGGGATCCAAGTCATTTTCTGGCACGGGACTGTGTAAAGGAAAGAAGAGTGTGCTGTTTTTGATTTGCCACAGGGTCTTGTTTGCGATTTTTTTTAATCAAATGTCCCCTGCTATTTAAGCATCAGTTGTACAACAGTCAGGACATGAAAAACAAACAAACGAAAAATAAATAAATAAAACCAGAAAAACTAGTGATCTTAAAACTTTGTTGATTAGCTCGGTCACAATAATGTCCAAACATCATGAGACCCAGATCGTGTTCCAAAGCAATAACCTACAAGCAAGCTAAGACTTATATTACCTTATCCACTGTTTTAGCACCTGATTTTCACATTGTTTTTATCACAGCTACATTAATTGAGTGCTTTGTTGATGAGTATCTGCACCTTTTGACCTTTTTTACAGTCTGCAGTTATAAATGTTGCTCTATGTGCAGCAGCACCTAGCATTGATCTGTACAGATGCCGAATCTGTATAAACATGATCTCTCTCAGTGTAAGTTTCACATAAAATACCCTTACAGATTTTTTCAACTACTAGAACATCTAGTTTGCACTTAGCTAAGCATTGGTTATCAAGTTCCTTGTGTTACTGACCTGTTCAATATTTAAATTTCCCTAACTCCTCCCTAGTAGATCAACAGCCATAGCTACGCACTTACTAACTCTCTCAGTGGCCAATTTAGTTGAGATGGACATTCTCAGGTATTGTAGTAATTGCCTCATGCATACTGATAAACCATTTATTTTTATTTAAATAGATAAAGTATGTGAGTGGTGTAAATACACTAAGTGTTGGAGGCAAAACTCTCTTATACAACCAAAACTAATCCTATAGAGGTCGTCAGTGGCACTTCCACCATGCCTATTGCACAGGGTAAAGACTCTACACATAAAACTACTTATTTTGAGGTACTTACAGGTAACCTTCCTAAAACACTAAGACCTCCTGCACAGCACAAACAATAAAAATGACCTCAGCCAACATGTAAATATGCCATTAAAACACCACCCACAGCTACACATAGTAACACTGTAGCTAATGCCTCTACTGCTAAGCCTTTAAGGCAACCAGTGCACAGCCATATTTCCAGGGCAATAGTGACTCTATAGTGAGGTAAACCAATGTCTCCCTCTCCAGACTGAGTAAGGAGAGTCATCGTTAGCTGCTTTTCTGGGGCTAGGATCCATCAAGTCATACAGGCACTCAGTCATTAAACCAGAGGTACCAGTATGACTCTGTCATAGTCCATGTGGGTGGGTGCTAATGACCTGAGATGTACTACCCTTTATATGAAGCGAGACATGATTGAGGTCACTGATTGTATGTCTCAGGCAGGTATAAGGCTAGCACTGAGAAGCATACTGCCTTCTCCAAAGATGATGCTACTTTACCAAAAGAAAATGACCGAGTTTAACAATTGGCTTAGGTTCTGGTGTCAATCCAAGGGAGTGTGATTTTTTTATTTATTTATTTGACATTTGTTAACCAGATTAGTCTGACTGGCAATGAAGCCCTTTTTCAGCAGAGGCCAGAGGAGAAAAGCTCCAATATAAAAAGAAAACATACATCATGATAAATACAACAGTAGTATGCAAATCTTAGAAACAGTAAAAAAATACACATGTACATCAGTACTGACACAGACTATAGATAAAACATTATATAGATTGAGATATACAGAGAGTATTGGTGCAGCTAACAATTAGCTAAATACAACTAGTTAGCATAAGATGATGCAAGACCCACAATGTAAATTTACATAGGTAGTGGAGGAAGAGAAAATAGGGCTGAGATAGGTCAGGTTGGGGTGAGACAGGGACAAGACCATGTTTTGAGCATGAATTCTTTTAGCCTTTTTTAAAACAAAAGCTATTTGTGGTGGCTCTTAGGTCAGGGGGAAGTATTATTCCAGGTGTTAGCAACTGAATGACTATAAAGAAGTTTCCCAGTATGTTTAGTGAATTTATACACTTCCAGGAGATGTTGGTCTGAGCTGCAGAGACAATGTTTGGGGGTGTATGGGGAGATTAGAGTAAAGATTTGACAGCCTAGGAGGACATGGTTGACAGACCATTCTCTTTTGCCAGGATTGGTGTGTACTTATCCCCTCTAGACTTTCAGATATTGGCAAAGACCCTTTCCAACTTTGTAGCTCCTTTTTTTAGGCAGTGCCAAACTGATAAACCTCCTGACTTAACTGAACATATGAAGGAATATCTGAAAGTGGTACTGCTCAAAGCTAGATGTCTTAACAAGAAACTTCACTCCCTTCAAGTTTTCCCCTCCCTGGAGAGTGTATACATCTTTGTAGTAATAATGACATGCTATAAAGTCGTGGAGAGTACCTAGCAACTGCAAGGTTATAATGCCTTTCACACCTTTAGACCAGCTAGTGCGGAGGAGGAACTATAGGAAGAGGAGTCTCAGTCTGTATTAAATACTACTTTGCATTCAAACTCGTTAAAGTGCATGACAACTGGAACTCCCACTGGAACTCATACATGTGCACCTCACCATAAACAGCGTCTCACACAATATCCTTGCAACCTAAAGGTTCCCCATGTTTGAAGAAACCCATACTATGTACATCAAAGTACTAGAGCCCCAAACTATTCATCCCAGTCTTCTTGGGGGATCTCAACTACCCCTCTATAGATTGGGAACCATACACCACTTCTAATGCAAAACCCAGTGATTCCTAAACGTCATTAATACCAACATCGTGAAACACCTGGTCCATTCTGCTACCAATGGTAAAAGCATCCTTGACCTTGTGCTTATGACCATGGGGGGGTGATGTTCCTCATCCAATGTAATGTCCTCACTCATCAGATCTGACCATAAGGCAGTACTGCTTGAAATATAAACTAAATCCAGGGACCCAGTGAAACCAAAAACCTTTAGGAACTATTTCAAGGCTAACCTCTCTCTCTACTAAGTGACACCTTGGCTAAATTCCAAGCATCTTCAAATCCAGTAAACAGTATAGTATACGCTGAGCTTTTTACAAAATCCCTGTATAGCCATATTGAAAGCTGTATAGAGGGAGCTATGCCCACTTGTATTAAGAACTAGACAAACTCAAAGGGCAATTTACTTTGGTGTAATCACAATATCAATTGGTTATACAGAAAAAGAAAAATATCTTGGCCAAGCATTGGAAGAGCAAAACCCAACATACTAAAATCCCCCTAACTGATCTAAAAAGGCAACTGAGAGGGTTAATTATTACTTCAAAGGCTAAGTTTGAACAAAAAAATAGCTTCTCAGGCAAAGGACAGCCACAAAGCTTTCTACAGTTATATCCATAACCTCAAGAGAAATATGCAACAGTTCACAGAATTTATTGCAAATGGCATCACCCAAACTGAAACAGAGGCCATTGTCAAACTTTTGCTGACAGGTTTACCTCAAATCCCCCCTGAATAGTCTAAAGGTAATACTGCATACCACAATCCTCCCAACCATTACTAGGGAACAGGTCATCAATGCACATTCCAAGACCAAAAACCCTGCATCGATGGGCCCTGATAACATCCCGGGATGTTTAATAAATAGCATGAAACATGACTTCTCTGGTCCACTTGAGTCACATTTCAACTGTAGCCTACAGTCAGATTTTCTGCCAAGGAATGGAAAATAACTAAGGCCATTTTCCTGCACAATGGAGGTCTAACCACTGATCTGGGTATCTACAGCCCATAAGTTTGAACAGCCTCATATGTGAGGCCATGGAAAGAATCATAATGAACATGATAACTGAGGAGACAGGCAGCCTACAAATCTTGGACCCATCACAGTTTAGCCTTATTAAAGGAAGGTCACGCCTATTAAATCTAGTGGACTTCTTAGAGAAGGTCACTAAAGCAATGGTTCAGGGCAAGACTGCTCACAGCTTACCTCAACCTGGCTAAGGTTTTTGACACAACAATCCACTCAGGCATTATACACAAGGTCAATAAATTAGTATAAACACTTTTACCACCTACTGGATAGCCAAGTGGCTCACTGATAGGACTCAGGAGGTCAAAATACATATGACCAGCTCCACCAAGACGCCAGTCACTAGCAGACTCACCAGGGCTCAGTACTGGGCTCAATCCTTTTTGGTATCTGCTTTTCTGAAGTGGAAGAAAATAGCAAAGTTTATGGCTGATGAAGTTTGCAGATGATTGCAGGCTGGTGATTATCACCAAATCAAATGCCGGCATTAGTACTCTTCAAGAAGGGCTATTTCTGATAAAGAAATGGTGCCAAAGCCATGGTCTTAAACTCAATACAAAGACATTCATAATTGTACCCTTTGAGTAGCCCACCATCCCTGCTAGTTGCTATGTTGATAATATACCTCAAAGAGTTGACTTAGTGGCCGGAGATCTGGGTATGCATATAGACAGTAGTCTTAACTTTGACCACCATGTGGCCACAGAGGTGAGGAAATCCTTTTAAGTTGCGCAACTTATAAGTAAGAGTAAGGCATCTAGGTCCAAAGAGGTCATTATCCCACTGTACTCTGCCCTTAGGTTCATAGGTTAGTACTAGGCTAACTGCCATTGCGAGCCCTTTTAAGCCTAGCCAATTATCCCTTGGGAGACTCGAACCCTGCACCTTGTGTTTGAAAGGCAAACACCTTAACCATTAGGCCACCCTCCCAACCAATCACAGAGTACAATACTCCCGTTGGTATGTACCTGACGAGGCATATACAGCAACTAGAGCGACCTCAGAGGTTCCTCACAAAAAAGAATACAAGGCGTAACAAAATGCAGAGAATCTTGAAGCCCTTTCCCTCTACCCAGTCTCCAGCAGATTGCTGAGGAGTGATCTATGGCTGGCTTACAAGGCATCTGTAAATCCCACACTTATGAATCTCCTGCATATTTGTACCAGAAATACAAAGTTTATGGACCTGACTTTTATCTGTGACTTAAACAGAATATACTGAAGAGATAGTTATGTGTCTCAGAGACTGCCCCCTCATATGGAACAGGCTTCCCTTGCCATGAGAAGCTGGGTTTGCCTAGTCCCAATTATAGTGCAACTTAGATCAGTGGATGGGGTACAGGAAATTTAGACCGAGTCTGGCACCCATGTGCAAACCAAACAATGCTGTGCTTCTGCCACTCCCCACCCCCACCCCGTAGTGTACTCACCATTAAATTTCAGTCCATTCCCAACTCCATTATCTGGCAACATAACCAATAAGAAACTGCTACCAGAAACACTCCTATGATCAAATGAGCTTCGCGGATGGAAATGTTTAGCTAAAGAAACTACCAAAGTGTAGGTTAATAACTGTTTATATTAAACACATAAAATAAAGCCTAGGACATAGGTGTGCACACTATTGGACCCACTCCCGTCCCCCATTTGGCTTCTAACATACTTGTTGTTTTGCACACCAGAACCTTGTTTGAAGAAGATATATATATATATATATATATATATATATATATATATATATATATATATATATATATATATATATATATATATATATATATATATATATATATATATATATATATATATATATATATATATATATATATATATATATATATATATATATATATATATATATATATATATATACATGGTTCACAGAGGCAACTAATTGTCTCTACCACTCTATATTCAGCCACTTCCCCCATACTCACAAATCTGAAATAAAACAGATCTAGTTAAACTAGAGAGCTGTTACAACAAAATTGTAAAATTCGCCACCAACTCCCCGTTCAGATTTCAGCACTATATTGCTCTTCACCATCTGAAATGGCTAGAGCTACCCAAGTTATTGTCCCTCAATCAAATAACTACCCACATCATAATATACCAACCTGAAAAATGTCCATCTTTACAAAATCTGGTTCAACCATAATGCAATAATAGTACCCCAAGTTCTTCAAACAAATCTCTACTGAAAATCAATGAATCAAACAATTCCTTCGGAGACTCACTATACGCTAATAAAATTGCCAAAATATGGAATACCATACCTCAACAAATCATAAGTACCAGAAACCCAGCCTACTTTAAATAACTCCTTAAACAGCATCTATTCAATAACTGGCTCTGCCCATGCTTAGCTCCTGACTGAGCACAATACGTCCCCTACTTCCTAGCCTTCACCCCTTCTAGAAACTATAGTACTTTCATGAAAAGAAGCTTAATGTCCACATTTTTTCTTTCTCCTCCTTCCTTCTGTTTTTTTGTACATGAACCTTCTTAACTTTTGTATATATATTTCTGTACTAGTTAATTCACTGCATGCCATCTTAAAGCAAAAAAATGCTAGCTAGGTTTTCTCTGTATAACTATTAATCAATATCAAAATGCCTTATTGTATTGTTATCTTTTGAACCATGCATCTCTGGTCTTTGAATTATTCTTGGAAATTTATTGAATTGTAATCTTTTTGAACTGTATATCTCTTGATCTTTATATTGTTCTTGGAGTTCTTCTCCCTGGGCCTCTACTGAAAATGGACTTCTGGTCCAGTCAGACACTCCTGGTAAACAAATGTCATATGAATAAAATAAATAAATAAATTATGGATAGAGGTAACTTATAAATGCCTGTCCCTCAATGTCTTGTTTAGATACAGGACGTCATTAATCTTTCTAGAAAACATGGCTAGGCATAGAAAACGTCCCCAACCTGGGTCATTAGCCTAGTAACAATCTATGAATCTGTAAAAGGAGTGATAAATATCCAATTATAAATTGGCCACTAAAAATATTCAAGGGAATCTTTAAATAAAATTATAATGATAATGTCTCCAAAGAACACAATACATCATTATATTGCTATCCTGCATCAGTGGAGAAAGGAAACTGAAAGAAGCATAGAGAAATTAATGTTATGTTATGGAGAAAAAGAACACACGGTTATGGAAAAAAAATCCTTGCTTTAATATACTATCTCAGTATGGTGGCTTTGCCATGCCATTTTGTTGTAGAACAAATTAAAACATGACCCCAAGCACTAAGAGTGAAGTGCATTCATTAATAACGCACATAAAAGACCAAAAACTAATCAAAAGTGTGCATTTTACAGTCTTGCATCATTGGTGCCAGTTAATGTCAATAATATAGGTATTGAATTTCACCTTGTAGGTCATTAATGGATAGGACAGGTATGAGAATATGCTTCATTGCTGTTTATCGATTCATTGATGTACATTTCAACAAAGTACTTTATGTATTGGGCTTTGCTAATACAAAGCAATGCATAGAGAACTCTCTTTTTTCTATAGCATTCTCTTTATTATAACAAACTCCAAAAATCACCAAAACTCAGAGGATTTGTAGTAAAAGACTGTTGAATCTGGGTCAACAAGTTTGTCACTGATGAACCAATAACATACTAATTTAAAGTTTCAGTGTCAGTGGCACAACAGGAAACACACTCACCTTTTGTGCAGAAGGCTGCAAGTTTTATTTTTACACCATCTTGATCAATTACTGACACTGCAGTGTAGCATAAGGGGGATGCTATAGTCCTGAGTGTACCATCCTTCAGATGAGATGTTAAACCATGACTCCATATTCTTGTGACAGTAGTAGCTCACATGGATGAAAAAGATCCCATGGTTCCTATCAAAAAGAGTAGGGGTTATTTATAAACAAAAAAGAACAAAATAAGGGCCATGCTGCTAAATGCTAGGAGCTTAAACCAAAAACTGCACTCCTTGGAAGCAGTTCTATCAGTTGAAGATGTATATGTCTGTACAGTCACAGAAACCTGGTTCAAGGCCTCAGAGAGTACCCAGCCTTGCAAGGCTTCAATGCCTTCCACATCTTTACAACACAAAATGAACATGTGAAAACCAAAGGAGGCAGTGTTTCTGTATTAGAGATAAATTCATCTCCCATCTAGTTAGACTGGACAACAGGCCCAGGTTGTGGTGAGTAAGACCCCCCCATTCAAGTCATAGCCAGTTATAGATCTTCCTCCATGGGTCATGATGCCCATGAAGCCTACTTAACCAAACTGGAGACAATCCAAATTTTACCGAACACATTGGTTATGGGGGATTTCACTTATCCCACCATCAGCTGGGAAACCTACGCTAGCCGTAACTAGCTAGCACAAAAGTTCCTTGACTTTGTTAATTCAAATGCCCTGGAACAAATTGCCCATTCCCTGACAAGCCAAACAAATATGCTGGATCTGGCCCTCACCAACATATCAAACTGATGTACTGCTGCAGCTGTTGGGCACTCATTAGTTAAACTGACCACAAGTCAGTCACCTTCAAGCTGTTACTAACACCAGAACTCACAAAGGGTGAAATCAGACTAAAAAACTTCACCAAGGCAAACTATACCCTCCTAGGTGAAGGTACAAATTAATTCCAACCCCCACACCAAGTTGGAAGTGGCAACTACACCGAAGCTTACACTAAAGCCCTGTACAATCACTTGCATAAGTGTATAAACTCAGCCATTCCAGAAAGAGTCAAAGCCAGAGCGCCAAGTAAAAACAAGCTGCCATGGTGGACATCCAGCATCAACAAACTTCACAATAAATGCAGAAAGTTACTATACAAGAAAACAAAGGCAAGGTCCCAACAATGGAAGAGCACCCTACTCATCCTCAACAGGCAAATAAGACAACTTGTCAAATACTTTAAGGGCTCCTTTGAGAGAAACTTAGCAAGTACAGTCAAAGATAACCATAAGGCATTTTACAGCTACGTATTTAACCTAAAGGGTAGGAACCAAGCATGTGCAGAACTAGTGGCCAATAGTATCACACACACTGACCTCATAGAGATAGCAAACCTGCTAGTGGATAGGCTTAGCAAAAATTTCACTCCCTTATCCCCTCCTAACTTGCAATACACCTTCCCAGAACTACCCCCCACCCTACATATCTGAAGAGTAGGTCCTCAAAGCCTTGTCCAAGGCAAAAAAACACAGTCTCTATGGAACCAGACGACATCCCAGGCTGTCTTCTGAACAGGCTAAAACCTGAACTAGCATCATCACTAAGTACCCTTTTCAATCATAGTATAACCACAGGCTTTATTCCTGTGGAATAAAGAACAGCAAAAGTTATTCCCCTCCACAAAGCTGGCCTAGCAACAGACTTGGGGAATTACAGACCCACAAGCCTGACCAGCCTCATCTGTAAGTTCATGAAATATATCATTATGGACCACATAAATAATGACATAAGTGACCTCCAAACCCTGGATACTACCCAATTTGGCTTTGTGAAGTACAGATCCTGCCTGTTAAATCTGGTGGATTTCTTTGAAAATGTGACCAAGGCCACTGACAAGGGCAAATTTGTGCACACAGCATACCTCGACCTGGCAAAGGCTTTTGACACAATCCTGCATTGAAGCATTACCGATAAACTTAGCAAAATGAATGTAAACCCCTTCATTGTATGGTGGGTTGCCAAGTGGTTCACAAACTGGACACACACAATCAGAGGGTGACTTCATATCAACTAGCAGACCTGTTACCAGTGGGGTACCCCAGGAGATAGTGCTGAGCCTTCTACTGTTTGGTATATACTTCTCAGAATTCAGACAAAAGTAAGGGGTTGTGGGTGACCATGTTTGCTAATGACTGCAAACTAGGTGCAATCACTGAATCCCCAAATTATGTCAGTATACTCCTGGATGCTCTCACACAGACCAATAACTGGAGTATTATTCATGGTCTCAAACTGAATGCAGAGAAATGCATCATCATTCCTTTCAGCACAGACAATGTCCCCTCACACTATCAAATCAATAACAATACCCTAAGTACCCATAAAGTGGTAAGGGGCCTGGGATCACAAGTTGACTGTGACCTTAACTTCAACCCCCATGTGTCTACTGAGGAAAGCTTTCTATGTAACACACTTGATTAGTAAAGGCATTACCTCCAGAGCAAAAGTTATAACGCCCTTATAGTCGCCACTTATCTGGCCCATAATTGAGTATAACGCTCTATTTGCATGCACCGTACTAAGCACCTGCAGCAATTATAGAGACCTCAGAGGTTTCTAACAAAGAAGATCAAGGGGTTCCAGCATAGGCCTTACACAGACCAACTAAAGTCCCTGTTGCTATACTCTGTATCATATATATAGACTTCTTGGGGAGACTTATGCCTGGCCTACAGAGTAATCCAAGACCCATACAGAATAAACTTTCTGCATATCCATAAATCAAATGGGACTAGGGCTACCCATTCTAAGGATCTAAATATGGCCTTCAACTTAAATAAGACATGCTAGAGGGACAGATTTATCTCCCAGCGACTGCTGCATCTTTGTAACAAGCTACAGATTCACATGAAACAGAGCACCCCTATAACACTGTTCAAGATGAACCTGGACAAGAGGATGGGGCACTATAAATTCATAACTGGGATAGAGCCCACAAACCTCCTGGACATTAGTAGTCATCACTAAATGCAATCTTGGGTACTGACCAGCATTTTTATGGTATTACATTGGGATGAAATGGCTAGGCTTAAAATGACCTATGATCTTATGATCCTATTTACAGCATCTTTACAAATATTTACACTTGTACAAATATATAGATATACAAATATATTTACACATATTCATAATTTTCCTAGCAATCACATTAAATTTTCAAACTTATTAGAGACCCCACTCCTTCTATAACCACCCCAATTTTACTTAATATTGTTGCTAAAATCCATTTAGTTATATATAATTTTATTTATTCTTTCATTCCATGTAACCCATATAATTTAAAATAACATTTTACCTATTCTTTTAACATATTCCTTACTTCTGTTTTTATAATATCCACGTTTTATGATTTTTCATGATTATTTTAACCACTTCTTTTATATCTTCAAAAAACTTGTTTACATAGTTTTCCCATTGCTTTTTTTACATTTCAAAAACACATCTTCAGTGGTTTCTTCATCTTAGCAATGTAAACATATTCTATCACTTTTCTTTCTATATTGCATATGTCCTTTTACTGGTAATTTATCTATTACCAGTCTCCACAAAACATCTTGACATTCTACTTTTCTATTACACAACTCATTTTTATAGCTTTAATTTTTAACTGTTAAAGTTTCCCATGGTTTTACATAGTAATAGCTTATCATTACATTCTTATACCATACTGTTTTCTTTTACTATATCTCTCAAGATATCTACAACAACTGGAAAGGCCGCAGAAATACCTCACTAAAAGAATCACAGGCCTAAAGCAGATGCCCTACGCTGACCGCCTTAAAAACTCCAGCTATACTCTGTCGGATATCGCCTACTCAGAGGCTATCTCTGCTTAACATACAAGGCCATGTCAAACCCAGAGCTGTTGCACATGCTACACTTAAAGAAATCCCAATCCCTCAGAGCTAAATGCTCCAGGGATCTAAATCTTGTCATCACAATAAACAAAACATGCTGGAGGGATAGGATCCTGACCCAGGGACTCCCCAGACTCTGGAATAGACTGCCCATACATGTCAAGCAGAGTGCCTCTTTGGCCCTCTTCAAAAGGAACCTTGACGATTGGATGGGAGAAAGGAAATTCACCCCGGGGATCACGTCAGTCGCCCTGCTAGACAGGGGTCCATGGAAGTAAATATTGTGGGAAGAAATAGCCAGGGAATTGTTATGGCTAGGCTTATATAGGCCCTAGGGCTGATAGCCTAGTACCAACCTATGAACTATATCATCAATTTTTATTTTCCATAAAAATATCTTTTTTTCTTGAAAATATTTTTCTTCATTTATCCACTCTTCTTTTCTTTTACTTTTGATAGTATACCCCAAACATTATCATACTTATAAACATTATCATGCTTATATTTATACAGTTTTATTACTAATCTCACATCTTCTTTCATTTATCCACTTTAACACTGTACACATTTAGTGAAACAGCTTATACCACTGGGTTAATTATCCCTAAACCTCCTTCCTCTTTGTTTGCATACAAAACTCCTCTTTTTAATGGGTTTAATCTAGAACCTCATATAATGAAAAAAATGATCTGCAATAATTCCTTTTCAAATACTATTGTCTCATAAGTACACTTGCTGCGTATACTGCTTTCCCATTAGTACTGAATTTATCAAATAAACATTTTTCTGAATGATGATTTATACGTGCTTCAGAAAACACAGTTTTTTTATTTCTTCTTTTATTTTTCCCACTGAATTCTACTTACATCTTTATTCCCAAATTTTATACCCAATACAAATATTTTATTCATTGTAAAATGTTTATCTCCTGTCTTTACTACATTACTTAAACCTTTAATTTTCTCTTTATTTAAAGCCATCCATATGACCACTAGGCACTCATGTCTGCAAAGTATTGCTACTTTTATCCACATTTTTTTTACAATTATTATAGTGTCATCTGAATATGTTAACAGAACTGGAATTCTTAACCTTCAGGTGTTATTTACCTCACCTCTTTCATTTTGTGATTTATTTCACATACTATTACATTCATAACTAATGCAGAGAGTATACAACTCATTGGACATCCGTGTCTTACCCCACTCTTCATATGTAGCTCTTGGCTTAACCAGCCATTTACAAGTATTTTTCCTTTATTATTACTATATGCTGACATACATACTTTCCTAACTTTCTCACTCATATTATATTCATTCATTATTGCCCATAAGATTTAATGTCCTATTGTATCAAATGCCTTATTAAGGTTTCCTATCATGATTTTCACTTTTTCTTTTCCATTCATATCATCCACATTTTTTCTATCATTAATAATTCTTGACAACCCTGCCCCTTCATGCTATATATACTATCATCCATAACACTTTCCATTTTAGTTTCTAATCTCTTTTGTATTATTTTAAAGATCTTTTAAGCATTACTATTCAGTACTATCAGTCTCCAATTTTTAATTGCCTTCTATCTTTCTTTTTCCATATGATGTTAAATATTCCACTACATAATTCTTAATACATAAAAATGTCATTAGCCATTTATTCAAAATCTTTAGAAAACATTCTTTATGCCAGTCCCTTAAATGTTTATACATTTCATACTGTATTTCATCTAGTCCTGCAGCTGAAACGATATTTACTTTTTCAACTCCTTAATTCTGTTTTCCTGTTAACTTTTTTTACGTGTTTCACTACCAATTTTTTTAAACATTTCTTTTACATATCTACACTAGTCATGATATTTACCAGAGTTCTTTCTATTTCTCCTTTTATATATTTTAATTCTCATTACACTACCATCTTCTTTTACTAATCTGCTTAAGTAACACAATACTTCTCTTTTTCCTTATAAAAAACTAGATTGCTTAAATAACGTTTCTTGTATTTTTCTTGTTTTCTTGCATATAACTCTTTTCTTTGTCAAAAGTACATTCTATCATTATTGTGTTAAATCTTCCAAAGCATCATTATATGTTCTTTTATATTTTTATTTCTCTACTGTTCTCATATTATACTGCCACTGTAAAAAAACATTGGTGATATTTGTCTTTTCGGCTTTTCCTGGTTAAGAGTCGCCACAGAGGAACTCCGGTCCGCTAATGATTGGCAGTAGATTTTTTATGGTGCCAAGTTGCCAGCCCGATGCCCAACCTTCAGCAAAGGCACGCCCATTCACGCATGTCTTTCAGAGGCCACTTGACTGCGGGGAGGACATGCAGACTCCACACAGAAAGCACTCCAACCGTGAATCGAACAGGAGGACCTCTTGCTGTGAGGCAACAATGCTACCGCTCTACCACCATCGCTTGTAAAAAAAACATTGGTTATATTTTTCCTTAATTATGATCCACAATTCATACCAATTTTTTATAAAATGTTCTCCTAGAAATATGATTTTCCATAACTGTATTACTAGTCTCTTTCCTTCTTCATACCATACTTTCTCATTTATCCTTTTTATTCTGTTACCTATTTTTATATATTCCTTGTATTCCTTTATCTCTATCCATATTGCAAGATGATCAAAAAATCCTGCTTCAACCACCTCCCCTTCTCATATAATGAAACCTTCCGATAATATAAAATAATCTATTTCAGTTCTATACATACCCCTTTTGCAGGTCATGAATTTTTGACCCAAAGTTTTAAATTACCAGATCTTATATCTTCTAACATTTTTCTTATATCATTTCCTTTCTTTTCATGTTTGCTTCTTAAATCACAGTTTCTTGTTATTATAATGTTCATATTTGTCACTACATAGTCTAAAAACCTGATGAAGTAAGCTTTCCCTTTCTTTGTAATTCAAGTAAGCATATCATGTTATAATGCTATATACTTGTTTTTTCCATTTTAAATCTACAGTTGTTAATCTTCCCATTTTGATAAAGATATATCTCTCTCATTTTCCAGACTATATTTCCTCCCTATAGTTCCTCTGTTCTTTCTTCATTTGTTAAAAATCCTGTCTCTTCTAATATAATTACATCTACTTCACATGTATCACACCACTCAAAAATCTCTATTCTTCCTATTTTGTTTTCATATTTACAGACAGCACTCAAAAGTTTTCAGCTAGCTGCCTTAATGGGCCCTTCTCAGTTTAACCAAGTTTCTTCCCAAAGGTAAGAATCCAAAACTGTACCTTGTTTCTGATAGTCAAACACTTAACCATTACACTGATTTAACCATTTGCTGTAAATATATTCTTTTTCATCCATTTCCTTTCGTTTTTTTCTACTTGTCCCTTTAAATTTAAATTTTCTTCCTTTTACCAATACAATTCTTTTTTCTTTTACCTCACAAATCATGTCTTCATCACTTATTTCAGAGCCTTTTTTTGTGTCCTCTTTATTATTTTTATTCGTGTCTATTTTTTCTATTTCTTTTACCTTAAATATTCATTCTTCTTGTTCATGTCTTCTCTTTCTTTTGCCTTATTCCTATTTTTATTTTTACAATGCATCTGTAAATGCCCAACATTTATTACATTTATAACATTTAAATTCACTTTTTTTGCATCATGTCCCATTTCCCTACAAAAATAAAATGATCACAGTTACTTATCAAATATCCTTCTTTTCCATAAAAAATGTTTTGGCTTGTCCTTTATTTTACAACAACCCTATTCCTCTCCACATTTATCATGCTTGGTATATGTATAATTTTTTTCTCCTTCTATTTTTAACACAATATTACAATTCCACCCACCAGTGCAGAAACACTTTTAATCAGAAACTTTTGAAATGTCCTCACAAAGTCTCTCTTGCCTCCTCTGTTTGACATCGCACATGAATTGTTGTTTCTATTTTAAATGTTTATCACATAACAATTCCACATTCTGAAAAAAAATGTCCATTTAAAAAGTCTCAAATATGTCAAAAAAATCTCTCATTGTTAATAAGAATAATGTCACCTCATATGCTTTTACACCCAAAGGAGCTATTAAATTGTCCATTTCTTTGTGTTCTTTACTTTGAATACTTACCACATACTTCCAGTTTTCATTTCCTTCTGCTGTTTTGTTTACTGCTACTCCCCTTTCACATTTTTTTATTTTCCGCATATGTTTTCCTTCCCATCTCTTCACCATTTTTCAGGAGTGTCTCTGCATCCTTCGTTTGTATTTTCTCCATAATGTCCTCTTACGAAATGTATCCTTCATTTTCTGCCTCACTCTGCATCACTATTTCTTTAAGTAAATCATCCCACAACACTCCTGACTGGTGCATTTGTAATTATACATCCATCGTTTGCCAGCGCATCTCCATCAACTAGTTTTCTTTGAAATATCCTCTCGAAATCCTGCATGTACTCCCCAGTCTTGATATTGGCTTTCTCCTTTATTTCTCTCAACATTACATTATCGCCTTCTCTCTCCATCTGCCTCACTGTTTCTCCAGGCCATCCCTTCACTTGGAATGTAAACAGGAAGTGCTCATGCAAACTGGATCTCACCCACAACAACGAGTAGGGTAAGTTCCCCAATGCCCTGGCTAATTTTCCCCTGATAGTATAAATGCCACCTAACATCTCCCATGAAAAGAGGCTACTAGCTTAGTGGGATTATCACGGTTAATGAAGGATAAATAATGATACTAGATTTTTTGCACAACACATGATCTTAATTTCAAATCCATGTGGCAACTATACTAGTTACCTTTGTAACAGAACCAATTAAAAGTTGACATTTTTTCTAATAATTCTTTTTTTGGCCCCCCTTTTGTCATGATGACTATCTCAAGTGGTTGTTGCACCTCATTCTCCCATCTCTACCTGTAGATAGACCAGTCATGCCCAGGACCAGTGGCCACCAACATAGGGGCATAGTTGGTAAACTATTCAACCATCTTAGGAGGGGGGGAGTGTGGACTGATGCATCCTTACCTTGGAGCATCCACTTTAGAAGAATTTTTTGTGTGCCTTAAACTTCCTTAAGTTATAGGGGACACAATGGCATAAACCTGTACTAGTGAGACCTCTTGCCTATAAAGCATCAGTGTCTGCCTTCTTCTGGGTCTTGTCTTATTTGTAAAACACTAATGCTGCTCTCCAATCTCCACTAGAAAGCAGTTCTGTGCTGGAAAAAAAAAAAAAACACATCCTCCCCAGGCAAGATGGCCATCAGCTATTAAAGCCTAACCCTCTGGGCAAGACCACCAGATTATCAGGTCATTAGTCAGTCCTAAGTCACCAGCATTACAGGTGAAGCCTCTGCACCAGTGGGGGACAAATAGACCTTGCAACCAGGAGAAAAAAAATTGATTCGGTTTAGGCATTTCTCTCTCTATTTCCAAAGACAAAGTAGGCCCTAGTATTTATGTGGCCAAAAACAAAAACCCATCAGGCCCATTAGTGTTTGCTGGTAATTCATTACATGACTAATTTTATTTTATTTTATTCTTCCAGTTGGTTTTAAATACCATGTTAAATTAATTTTTGTTTCCATCATCACACATTTTTTCTTTTTTCCACTTTATTCAAAATGATGTGTAATAACAATATTAACTAATTATACTATAATATTTTTGTAGATAGTTTTTAGGGTTCTTGTACACAGACCTGAAGAAGACAAGAATGACGAAAATGACCTTAGCAATAGGTTATGAAAATAGAATATAATTTTTACAATGGATTTTTTTTACATGCATAGTGTATATGTATATATTTATGCATATTTTTTGATTGCGAAATGGTCTAAGGTGTATATATTTCCAGCCAAGTAGTATATTGTGTTGGATAAAATCACAGACTTAATAATCTACTTAATAATCTGATTAAATTAGAGGTACCACATCAGTATTAATTTTATTTAAAGTACAAAAGGGTTATATTACTATGACAGCTACTAAGTAGGGCAGGACCAGCTTGAATGTCACACTGATGGGGAAGGGATGTGAATTTAACATGTATACCAATAAAACTTTGTTTTACAGCACAATAAACCACTCCCTTGCCTGACAAAAAGTATATATATAGTTAGAAAGCTTGTCAGGAAACTATTACTCTGTTATTTTTTTTTACTTGGATCGCTTGTCTGTGTACTTAATAAAGTATTTTTGACTGGAAACAGACTGCCTGCCCTGCCTGGATTACTTTTCAATACTAAATTCTGTACAATATTTCAAATTATATATTTTTTATTATGTTTTTGACTTAGGATGAGTTTAAGTTCACTACTTCTACTACCATTATCTGATTAATATACAGTGATTAACTAGATATATATGGATTGAAAATCTTCCACACAGAGAAGTTTCTTGCACTGTACTGATAATTCAGTGTGGCACCCTTGCCCCATCCTTTAGCTTTAAAGATGGTTACTGGTTGTAAAAAGTCAGCTGTGCAGGAACATGGTAAAAGTAAAGAGATGTTGTCAGTGTTGTGATCACTGCATTCCTCCACACCAGCTTTTGGAGCTTCATGAGAGAATAAGATAACAGGGGCTTTTAAATAAATGAAAACCAGAAAGGAGCAGTTCTTCTCTAATTATATATATAGTATTTGGAAGATCTCTGTTTAAAAATGAACTGACTCATTTATAAAAGGCTTACTTAGGAAATAACATACAGTTATGAAATATGACATTTTTCCCACAGCCTGTGTTCAAACTTTCAGGGAACATGCTGTCCAAGTAATACGATTAAAATTAATCCATTTTTTGTTAAGAAAGAAGTGAGTAACAACTTCCTAAAATACTAAAAGTACAAATTCTCTATATAAGATTTTACTATAATGTTGTGTCACGGATCAGTTCTTTACTATACAGTTTTAAAATAAATAAAACTACTGTGTATAAAAAGAAAAGGAAAGAACTGAAATTGCATTAAAGTTCTACAGTTTTTACTGGCCATCTGCCGCTGTGGTTCTGCAACTAAGCAATTACTATGACCGGAATGTTCCATCCTTCTACTCTCAGATAACACACGATGATCAAAACAGACATTTATTTTTTGAGTGAGTAAGAGAACAAGTGGGCACACCACACAGACATTTTTAACTTTGTAAATTAAGCCACAAATCGACACGCACTAGTTAGAAGCTGATACGTTTTTGCAATATGTATCTGCCTGATAATATAGTCAGTCTCTGTCAGCTTAATTTACAAAGATCGCCTGCATATTCTCCAACAGAAATCTGTGTGAATTTGGATTTAAGCAAAGCCTCTTTGGCTTCAGCTTATTTAATTCATGATTTTGCTCATTGGCTGAAGCCCAGAACATAATTTAAGCATCTTAAGTAGACAGGAGTAAAAGTGTTCAGGATATATAAATGTGGAATAATTCAATGGCTTAAACTAATTCATCTTCTTAGTTTTTGCTTTCCAAATTAATAATTTCTTCATCTGATACATAGCTACATACCATAAAGTAACAGATGTATAATTTTCCGAAATGAATACTGACAACTTTTAATGCAGATACCGTTTCACATTCCAATAAAATGGAAGGATTATCTTGCCATATGTTGTTAATTTTCTAGTTATATTCTGTTTACATTAACAGAAGTACTGTTAAAAACATTCAAACTTTTTAATGAGAAACATCTCAGTCTGAAAATGACCCAGCAAGAACAGAAGAGCTAACTCAAATAAAAACTGATTTTTTTCATGTTGCACTTGCATGAATAAAGAGAAACAGAATGCAAACAAATGGCTATCATTTCAAAGCCATGCATAATGGATTAGCCAATACAAAGCATCTGGGCACCCCAAATTAAATATATATATATATATATATATATATATATATATATATATATATATATATATATATATATATCAAGATAGATAAATATAAATATCTATATAGATATAGATACAGATACAAATACATATATATATATATATATATATATATATATAACGATATATATATATATATATATATATATATATATATATATATATATATATATATATATATATATATATATATATATATATATATATATATATATATAGATTCACTTTGAATCATCGAATGTTCAGAACATCGACGTTCTGATCACCGAGACCAGAACATTGATGTTCAGAACATCGAAGGTTCAAAATGAACCATAAAAACAAGAAAAAAATCACAAACACTGTGTGCCCCCCCCAACCCCCCCTACTTTAATATTCCAACTCTGAGATCGCACTACAGTGGGGTAAAGGATATCTCCAGTTTACTGCTATATGCGGCAGCACTAAACAGGAGATTTTCCGTACCCTACCTGCAATGCCAACACTCAAATGGCACACACACACACAACATGCAGGGCACCTTGCTGCCCTGCATACACACCCAACATTCCACAATCTCACTTACCTGGCACTTCGACTTTAAACCTTCGATGTTCTGAACATCGATGTTCTGGTCTCTATATCTATATAGGATCACTACATGATGATGAAATTTTGGAATATCAAATTCCAAAATCTTGAGACTAGGTAGCCAAAACCCTAAATACTGAAAGACCAGAAACATGAAATTCAAAATCCCGATGTTCAGAGATATTGATGTAATGCTTCTGGTGTTGCAGTTTGTGGATGGATAGGTGGAAGTTCAGGTAAGTATCTATGTGTACGTTTGTTGGTTAGGGGCTTTAGTGTGTGTCAGTGTGTGCTGTGACTGTGATATGTGTGTGTGTGTGTGTGTGTGTGAGGGACTGTAAAACGTCCACATGGGGGTGCAGGCGGGCTTGCCCCCCTGCTTATCTGTGGTGTAGGATGATATGTTTGATTGTAGGGGGAAGTTGTGTGTATGTGTATGTGTGTGCTGTATGTGTGTTGTACGATCGGGATTTTGGAATTCGTGCTTCTGGTCTTTCGGCATTTAGCAGTTTCAGCTATATAGTCTCGAAATTTTGAAATTCGATATTTCAGAATTTTGAGATTATGTAGTGAACCCATATAAAATTATTTTAATCCTTGTCAGAAAAAATTAACCCTGCCAGAAAACAACTAATAAACCTAGAGTGACTAATTTGTTCACGTTGAGCAATCATAAAATACAGATGAGGTTATTACGATGCACATCATAGCTTCAGCTTCAAGGAACCACACCTTGTAAAAATGATACATTTATTACTGCACTACCAATAAACGTAACACAGAAATGTACACAGAGGCAAGCACCATAGTACAGATTCAGAATCAATTGCAGTTACACCCTTTTCATCGATGCCTGAATGTGCCCTTGTACAAGTGTAATTTTGCATACTACCAAAAAACACGTGAGACTGTTTTTTCTACTATTAAATGTTGTGCACTGCCTGAAATAGCGTGCTACCAAATGAAATGTAATGGCATATGTCATGTCTCATTATCCCAGGACTCTGACCTTTTCCACTGACCGTTAAATGACAAGTGTGTACCTGAGGTCTCTCAAGCAGACTTGAATGTGTTGCATCTGCTCTCAGAAACCTGTTTACTTTAAAGCTCTTTTACTGAATCGTCACTGTATGCACAGAAAACAAACAGATGAAAAGAAAAGAATCAGAATCAGAATAAATTTTCAATGGCAGCAAAAAAAAGTTGAAATGAAAATTCAAAAGAAGATGACAGGTAGGGAGAAACAGAGGAGAGTGGCTGATATGCAAATGAAGATTCCTGAGGTATCCATGTACCCTATATGGTCCACCCACTGCAGTGCCCCTTGCACTATAGCAGACATTTTCTGTGGTCATTGTAGCCTAAGGAGTCTGAATTTGGAATGGCCTCCCTGGTTATAGAATGGATGAATCCAACCATCACTGTGGGTGCAGTCTCAAGGTTTTTTAAATTTTATGTCAGGACTGAGATGTTGAAGCTTCTGGTTTCAAACTGCCCACTTAAGAACCATTATGTGAAGTCTGGCATGAGGCAGCATGTCAGTAGGCCTGCAGCCTTGAGACAAGTCTCTGATGGGAAAGAATGCAGATACCTACCTGTTAAAGGGGTGCAAGTCTTGGGGCAGAAAAGCTTAACATGCTATGATGTCAGAACTATGCCTGCAAAACTGAAAGACTGAACTGTGAGCACTTGGGAAAGAGTGAGTTCAAGTGTTACTCTGAGATAAGAGAACGGTTTGAACAGAGACTCCTTTTTGTGAACTATATCTACCTGTAATGAAGCCGTGAGGAGACAGTCATCTAAATAAGGGACATTTTAAGTTACTGCAATTTTTGACAGGTTGCGACTACTGAGTCAAACTTACTGTATGCCATGGAGGATAAGATGTGACCAAAGAGAAGAGTCATAAATCTGTAATGACTAACTCCAACTCAAAAGTGTAGACATCTCTTTGACTGCTTTCCTCTTTAGATGTGGATGTCAATTTTTTGAAGGTTCAAATAGCATATCCATTCTATTTTAACAGGCAAGAAAGGATGAACTGCACCATGTTTATTCAAAGGTTAATTCTGAGATGAAGAAATTTAGGCCACTGACCTCTAAGATGGGCCTAAGGTCCTTAATTTATCACTCAGAAAATAAATAAATAAAAAATAAAAAAATAATTAAAAATAATAAATGAAAACGGAATCACATTTTGCAAACTTCTCTGGTGTGGTTGGACCTCTCAGCTATAGCTTTTTCAGAGCAGGATTAAGACTTCCTACCTTACTGATTATGTTTGATTGAGGGCAGTAGGCTGGCAGAGGATCTGATGAATCATATATAATCTGGTTGTTATCATTCATATCCATCTGTCCTTAGAAATTCAGTCCCAAGAACTAAAATGAAGGGATATTTAACCTCTGTCTGTTTCCAAAGTGGAATAGTCAGCCAACTCCTCATACTGTTGTGTACCCTATGGCTGACTGCAGTTGTGTGACAATCAAAGAAAAGCCTAACTTCATGGTCTGTAAAACTATACTGAGGTGACAAGTGTCTTTTTTTTTTTAAGCAGCCTTGTGTTCCCGGTGATTGATGTGTAATATGTTGACGTCATAATTAAGGTTGCTGTTTTGCATCCTATCAAAAGGTACATTGTGGAGGACAATATTTTACATGTGTATAATAGAGTGTATGGTCTTCTGCTTTCATGTTTATTAGGTGCTGAGAAGCTCCAGATATGGAGGTAAAATCTCCTGCATCAATCTAAACAATTAACCTGGGAGGGCTAATCAAGTCTAACAAAGCCAAATTTGAGATACAAGTAGCCTTCCAGGCGAGGGACGATCACACAGAATGTTTCAGCAATGTCTGCAGACCAGGCCAAGGATGATCACACAGAATGCTTCAGCAATGTCTGTGGCCTCACAAGTATTGCACAACACTGTACTAATCGTAAACAGATCCACCTTTATTGAGCCAGAGGGTAGAGCATACCTACTGGCATATGAATTTAACCCCAATTTCATCCCCCCAATACACCCTTTGGAAAATGCCTTCAGTCATAACTCCCTCAACTATCACTAGGAAATGGGTCATCTATGAATTCTCCAAGGTCAATAACATTGCATTTGTGGACCCTGATAATATCCCAGGATGCCTTCTTAATAGCATGAAACACAACATATCAGGACCATTAGAATCATTACTTACCTGTAGCCTCCAGACAGGCTTCATGCCAAGTGAATGAAGGACAGCAACAGTCATACCTCTGCACATCGATGGGTCATCTACAGACCTGGGTAACTACAGATCCATAGGTCTAATTAGTCCCATATGCAAAGCCATAGAAGTAATTATCATGGTAATGATAAACAATGACAGAGGAAACCTTCAGGCACTGGATCCAACCCAGTTTAGTTTTGTCAGAGGCAGATCATGCTTACTCAACCTGGCAGACATCTTCTAGAAGGTCACAAAAGAAATATACAAGGGCAAACTGGTGCATACTGCCTACCATGACCTGATCAAAGGATCTGACACAATACATGACTCAGGCACTGTAAGCAAACTAACAAAATGAGGTATAAATCCCTATGTCTCCCATTCGATAGCTAGATGGCTCAATGAAAGCAGCCAATAAGTTAGGGCAGGTGAGTCTACCGCTACAAAAAAGGCCAGCCACTAGGAGTTTCCTCAAGACTCGCTGCTGGGGCTGCTGCTTTTTGACAGCTACTTCTCTGAAATCAAAGCCAAAATCAAGGGCCTCTGACTGATCAAGTTTGCAAATGATTGCAAACTAGGTACAGTGACAGAATTCCTCAAAGACACACATGTCCTCTGAGAAGCCTGACATAGACCAATAATTGATGACAGAACCATGGTCTAAAACTCAGTAACAAGAAATGCATATTAACATCCTTTGGAAACTACTATAGTGATAATACAGCCCTAAGAGTAGACCCAGTGGTCAGCGATTTGGGAATGCATGTAGACAGTAGCCTGGTCTTTGCCTATTATGTGTTTATGGTAGTAACAAAATCATTCTGTGTTGTGCAAATTATAAGCAAGGTTCATAGGTTCATAGGTTCATAGATTAGTTCTAGGCTAACTGCCCTTCTGGGTCATTTTAAGCCTAGCCAATTACCCCATGTGAGAATCAAACCCTGTACCTTGTGTCTGTAAGGCAAACACCTTAACCATTATGCCAACCTCCCACCCCCGGAGGCTATGTCATATAAGTCCAAGCATGTCATTGTTCTGCTGCACTTGGCAGTCATCAGACCAATCACTGAGTACAATGCTCCCCTTTGGTATGTACCTGACCATATATATGTACCAACTAGAGTGTCCAAAGAGTTTCCTCACAAAAAAAATATAGGACACAAAGAACTTGTCCTATGTGGACTGCCTCAAAGCCCTACCCCTGTTCTTGGCCTCCTACAGACTGCTGTGAGGCAATCTATGCCTGGCATTAAAATCATCCTCTGATCACACTCTGATGGACCTGTTGCCCATCCATGAAACACATGACATAAGAATGACCTAATCCAGGGATGTTAATCGCATCTGCAACATTATGTGTCTCAAAGACTATCTCTTCTCTGGAAAAGGCTTCCCATCCATGTGAAACACAGTTATTGCCTAACCTAATTCAAGTGTAACTTGGACCAGTAGATGGTGAATCTGAAATTTTCTTCTGGTCTGGCACCTGTGTTTTTATTAGACAGAAGCAGCCTGTAAATGCTTGACCACCCATGTCCAACCCTAAATATACCCTTTAAAATAACCCTAGGGTATCAAAACTTGTCAGATACATTTGAGAGGCATGGCTAGGATTAAAAGCCCCCCTGGGTTTGTTATCTACAGAATCACCTATGGACGTACGAACAGGAAATGCTTTCAGAAAGTGGAATTTAAATTGGTCACCATGGTGTCCTCAGAATATTCTGTCAAACACAGACATAAGTAAAGCAGTGCTGGAATACTAGATTTTACTGTCATTGCAGTACCTTCTGCCATATTACAGATGATTCTAACCTTGTGACTGTCTGAATTAGGAGAGGTAGCATCCTTTTTTTCCCTCGTAATGGGCATTCCAGTAACCTCACTGGGCTATATGAAGAGAGACATTATGGAGCTTTTAGACTATGTCTCAGGCTGGTAAGCAGCATATTACCATCACCAGGGGTAATGCCATAATATGAGCAACAGATGCTTGATTTTACCAACTGGCTGTCTTTCTGGTTTCAAGCTAAAGGGATGTTAGCTTGGGAGGAAATGGCTAACTGACCATGTTGCTTTGCCAAGGTGGGTCTGCATCTCTTCCCTCTAGGCTTTTGAATACAGGCTAAAACTTTATCTACCTCCATATTGCCTTTTTTAGACAATGGCAAATTAACAAATCTACCAAAACAGAAAAGTCAACTCAACTGAATCTCTGGGTGTTACTGCTAAATGCCAGCAGTGTAAACAAAAATTACACTCCCTCCAAGCCCTCCTCACATTGGAGAAGATAGACATCTGTGCAGAGTTACTCTGAAATGATTTAATGCGAAACAGACTACTTCAGCAGTGCAGGTTTTAGTGCATTCTGTAATTTTAGATCAATAGTTGCACAGAAAATGGCTAAAGGATGTGATGTCTCAATATACATAAATAACAAGCATACCTCTACGGTGGTCAAACAGGATGACATGCTGGAGTTCCTCCATGTGCAGATCACCGCAGACAAAGTCCTGTACCATATCCTGGCCAGCTATAGGTCACCCTCCATGTCCCGAGATGCTCATAATGCATATGTGGACCTACTGGAAACACTTACCATCCAACCTAACACCCTGCTCATGGAAGATTTTAATTACTCCCTCTATAGACTATAACTCCTATACAGTCTCAAATCTACAAGCACAGAGATCCAAGGACATCATAAATACAATCACCCTGTTTTTTTAAACACCTTTGCTGAATTATACTTGTGACATAGGAGGCACATTTACATTTATAACATGCTAGAGGCTCCAGTATACTGGACCTCGTGCTTACAAATATGGGAGAATGCTACACCCCTCAATGTCTCATCTTCCCTAGTAAGGTCTGACTATAATGCTGTCTCCTTTCAAATCAAAATCAACTTTGTAATGCCATTAAAACCAGAAATAGTTAGGAGCCATTCCAAGGCAAATAACCTATTATTAAGTGAAGAATTGTCAAAATTCAGTGCCCCTCCTATCCCAGAGAACACACCAGCCTCTGCTGAATTACTCTCAGAAACTCTATACAACCATGTCAATGGCTGTATAGAGGCTGCTGTACCTGCCAGAATTAAGCCCAGGACTAGAGCTGTAAAAAAAAACACCCTGGTGGCATCCCAAATTAAACAGGATATACAACAAAGTTCAAAAAAATATTGCAAAATCAGGAAGGGTAATTCTCGTAAAAATAGAAACTCTCTCATCAAGTAAATAGGTAACTAAGAAGGCTAATTAGGTCAAGCAAAGCCAACTTTGAGGTTAAGACATCCTCCCAGGTGAAAGATTACCATAAGGCCTTCCACAGCTATCTCAGAAACCTCAAGGGCAGCGTACAACAATGTGCCACATTCACTGAGACTGGCAATATTGCAAACCTGTTAGCAGACAAATTAATTTCCAACTTTACCCCCTCCCACCCCCAATCATCCCCTCAAAAATACCTTCAAGCATAACCCATTCAACTATTACTGTACTGGCTACACTAAAGCTGGGTACCAATAAAATCATCAATCTGTCCATCGAGCCATTATCACTGAGATTGCGTTACAGTGGGGATCAGGAAATTTTGCCCTTTTCCCCACTGTAGTGTAATCTTGGAGTTGGTAAAAATAATTAGCAGGGCATATGGGGGAAAGCGTTATTTTCTGTTATATGTGGTATTGTTTTCATTTGGATTTTTTTTCCGATAGACTAATTGTTCAATCATATGGTTCTGATCATATGACTTTTGACAACCTATCTGTTTGATGGTTTGTCATAAATTCACTAAAGCCAAGAACATGGCCTCAGTGCGCCCGGATAACATCCTAGGATGTCTCCTGAGTAGTCTAAAATATGACTTATCAGGAGCCATGAAGTCGTTATTTAACTATAGTTTTAAAACAGGCTTTGTGCCACTTGCATGAAGGACTGCAATGGTCATCCCCATTCATAATGGAGGATGTTCAGCAGATCCTGTAAGCTACAGTCTCATTCATCTGACTAGTCTTATCTGAAAAGCCATGGAAAGAATTATCATAGCAATTACCAACAAGGATGTAGGTGACCTCCAACACTGAAACCATCTCAGTTTGGTTTTGTCAAATGAAGGTCATGCTTACTGAATCTAGTGTACTTCTTTGAAAAGATTTAAGGCAATGCTTGAGGGAAAAACAATGCATACTGTCTACCTAGATCTGGCTAAAGTATTTGATACAATACCCCAATCAGCCATTGTCAACAAACTTATGAAACTAAGTATAAGCTTGCTGATAGGAGCCAGGTGGTTATAATCAATGATACCACCTCCACAAAGAGGCTGGTCACCAGTGGAGTCCCCCCAGGGCCCTGTGCTGGGCCCACTTCTCTTTGGCATCTGCTTCTCAGATGTAAAAGCAAATGTAAAGGCCTTTGGCTAACCAGGTTTGCAGATGACTGCAAACTGGGAGCAGTCATGGAATCTCCCCATGGTAAGAACCCCCTTCAGGAAGGTCTAATACAAACAAATGTTTGGTTACAAAGCCACAGTTTAAAAGTCAATGCCAAGAAATGAATTATAGTACCTTTTGGGAAGTCTACCACCCCAGGTAAATACGTCATCAATTCAACACCCTTAAAAGCTGCCTCATTAGTCAGAGATCTGGGCACTCATGTAGATAGTAAACTAGCCTCTGACCAGCATGTGTTCAAGACAGTAATAAAATCCTTCTATGTTGCTCAACTTATAAAGAAGGGCATGGCATCTAGGTCCAGAGAGGTCATCATAGCACTCTACTTGGTCCTCATCAGACCCATTATAGAGTATAACGTTCCCTTTGGTATGTTCCTGACAAACACATGCAGCAACTGGAACATCCAGAAAGGTTCTTCACAAAAAGAATTGAGAAAGTAAACACATTGTCTGACAGTGATTGCCTCAAAGCCCTGTCTCTTTACTAGGTATGATATAGCCTGAGAGGTGATCTTTACCTGGCATACAGGGCATCCCTCGACCTTGTTTTGATAAACATTTTGCACATTAACAAAATAAGCAGCATCAGAAATACTAGATTAAAAGACTTAAATTTTGCATGTGACATAAATAGGACATAGTAGAGAGACACATATGCTTCTCAGAGAATTCCCCATCCATGTGAAACAGAGTTCCTATCTATCCCCTTTTATATACAACTTGGATCAATGGATAGGTAATTGCAAATTCACCCATGGTCTGGCTCCTATGACTCTAACGGACAAAAGTATTCAGTAAATAACCACCTACATGAAGCAAATTTGTGGGTCACATTTGGGTTGTAGGGCTAGACTTATAAAGGCCCTTGTGGTCATTAATCTAGTTACACTTAATAACTTATTTCATATGCCACATTTCATCTACCACAGCTCTCTAGACATGCACCTTGTGAGATAATTAAATGCCTAACATGATATGGTTACAGATATAAATGTGCTTTACTAATCTATCCATCATTTTGGAATTCTTGCCTACAAGATGGACTGCAGGACTCTGTCAAGTAGGACCCTTGCAAACATCTGGAGTGGAAAGGGGTGTATCTGGTTTAGGACTGATTACTTAAACTAAGCACTCATTTGAAGGCTTGAAAATCCACTCAACCTTCTCTGGAGCAGCTGCTTCCAAGTTCACGTTATCTTAAGCTATTTTACTAGCATCAAATGTAATCTTTTAAAACCTTGAAAAGGATCTGCCAAATGATTTGAAGAGTGAAGCAAAAGGGCACCTAGATTCTGTGTTAAGGAGATGGAATGAGGCAAGAAGGCCAGACACCCCCCTATCACTGCTTCATCTGTAAATACACTCCAAACTTTGGTAGTTCTGGAGAGAAGGGTGGGTGAACCCTTTCTTTTGTGTAAAGGTCATCTGCAAGACAGTGTATAGGAGGCTCAATATACTTTGTTTTAGCAAAGGCCAACAAAGCCTCTTCATTGGAGTTCATTATCAGGGGACACAAAATATCTCCTACATATTAAAGAACAGGGGACATACAGGAAATCTAGGTTGTAGGATGGGGCAAGTTTAAGGATCCTTCTCTTGGAGAGAAACTTGGCTGATCATGTCCATAACAGGGTGAATGTATTTTAAAGAGGTGTCTGGAAGGGTGTTTGTATTAGAGCTGATGATGCAGTCACTGCAAGAATCAGTGGCATTGTGAAAAGAGTATAAAAGGGGATTCAAGCATCCAACATCAGAAATACCAATGTCAATTCTAGTGCCCAAGGATCAGACCCCAGAAGCACTGATGCTGAGAATACATGCTTCAAAAATGTTGGCTATTATACATATATATATATATATATATATATATATATATATATATATATATATATATATACATATACACCCACACACATGGTGTAGATGAAGTTATCAGAGCCATCATAGAGTACAATGCCCCATTTGGGATGTACCTCACAAGACACTTCCAACAGCTTGAAAGACCAGAAAAGCACCTCATCAAGAGGATTACTGGCCTCAAACATATGTCCTATGCAGCCTGACTGAAAAAACTCCGGCTGTACTCAGTGGCATATCGCTTACTCAGAGGTGATCTCTGCCTGACTTACAAAGCCATGTCCAACTCAGAATTGATGGACATGTTCCACCTAAAGAAATCCAAGTCACTGCGAGCCACGTGCTCTAGTGAGCTAAACCTCGCCACAACAATAAACAGAACATGCTGGAGGGATAGATTCCTGTCACAGAGACTCCCCATGCTTTGGAACAAAATTCCTAACTACATTAGGCAGAGCCCCTCACTAACACTCTTCAAGAGAAGCCTTGACGAGTGGATGGGTAACAGAAAGTACACCCCTGAGATCACTTCATTGGCTCTGCTTGACAGAGGCTCAGTTAATTAATCAATGGGGCGGCGAAAGCCGACACACTCTGGCTAGGCTTATAAATGCCCTCGGGCAGATAGCCTAGTACCTACCTATGAATCTATAAGATGTATTAGTGTCATGTGAAATGACACTGGAGGAACTACTATCAAGAAAGGCATCAGTGAAGCCACAGAAGTCACTAATGAAGCTGGTAATGAGACCACGTGTGCTAGGAATACTGGCACAAGGAGAAAAACTGCCTTGACCCTAGACTCACAATGGATAGGGGACAGCACCTTAGACTACCTAGTCTGAAATTTGTGCAAAGCCTCCAAATGCTCCTGTAATCAATGTTTGGCTAAACTATAGATAAAAGATGAGCACGGTGATAAACAACCAAACTGAAATGATGATGCCTGAACTGCAGCAATAGTAGAAATAAACTGAGCAAGTATTACAGATGAATTTTTTACTGCACCACCAAAAGAAAGAGGGACTTCCTTGGCAGTGGCTTTGGGCCAAGCTTCAGTTTGCTCATTAGAGTGGGATATAACTTTCATAGTGAAGCATCACATCAGACAACTACCATGTAGACCTCCATGCATGGTACATTCTTCTTAACTTTTCTTCCTGTTTAATTTCTTCAAATCGTTTGGGTTTCTAATACCATGATGGGAATGGACCCGATTACTTAATCAAAGTATGAAAAAGGTTTGGGAAATTATTATTGTTTCTGTCTTTGGTGTTAGCGAAAAGTGCTCTTTACAGCACCTCAATTTTCCCAGAACTGATTCCTTCTGCAGTTTAATATGGAGTTACATGTATCGATAGCATATTTAAATGCAACTGTAAATTATTTTTTATGAGACTTATTGCTTTTACTACTACTAGAGCTGTCTGGATGTCCTTCTTCCACATTTTCCTCATTAATGCCTGCAAACCCTCATCTATTTTTGATCTGTTGGTAATGCATGATCCCATGTGATTTAAACTTCATCATTTTCTATAATGCTTTGTGGCTCATGTTTCCCGATGCTTCTCAGCTACTTCAGTAATATAATGTTTTCACAGTGCCCAGTGCAACAGTCTTGCCACATTATTATGCCTTTCAGTGTACAGGCCTTCTGCCATTAGTGTATCACACCCAGCAACAAGGTGTGTGACTGTTTCCAGTTCTGTTTTACAGAACTTGCATTTGTCTGTTTGTTCTACATGTTCAATGGACATTGTAAACCAAAGTATATGTAGGCCAGTATCATAGGTCACCACTATTAACCTTTTACCTTTTGGTTTAAATTCACCTCACATTAACCATTGCTGCATCAGATCCTGATTGACATTAGGATGTTCTAGCAATTTTCTGTACTTGAAACCATAATTATGCCTTTTTCATATTTCCTGACTTCTCATCTGATCCTTCTCCTTATATTCTTTCTTTTTTTCCTCCAAATTAACTGGTCCAATACCTATTACATCAATTTACTCTATTATACTAAACAGCAGGTCCTTTAAATCATTAGCAGAGTCAGTTCATCCTAGTTCATATGTAAAGCCATGTCTTGTTCAATCCCTCTCCAAATTAAAAATTATATTTAGTAATGTGGGCTGACCACACATACCATTACACTGGCTAGCACATAAATATCAGGTGTGCAATACCTAGACCACTGCTAATCAGAATCACAACTAATGCTTCGGTGCTTCATCCCAGATATGAATGAGCTTAGCAGATAGGAGTACTCAGGTCGTACAGTGCAGATACTGAAGCTAGGGAAGCTGCATTGTTTAGCTAATACTAGCTTCTGATGAAATAGTAATAGCGGTACAGACCACTACTGCATAAGAGTTTGAAGAGATTGAATAAATTTAGTATAATTTTGTTTGCCCTTATCTTGCATGAGATACAAATAATAAACACTGAGGTACTTGAACAGCGATGTGTTTCCACTGAAATGGATTGTAGCAATTGACAATTACTAGGCTCATGGTCGAGAAGATCTTTGAAGGACCTAGTCCAGATTCCCAAATGCCACAGAGCGTTGTCTGGGTAAATGACTTGCTAAGAGTATCACAGTAAGCAACAGAGACAGAGGGAATCAAACCCTGGACTAAAGAAATCAACTTGTTAACAGTTCATAGCCTTAATCACGCACACTAACTACCAGGTACTTAATCTGTTAACAGAGGTAAATAAATAAATGAATATATACATACATATATGTACACCCCCCCCCCCACAAATAAGCAAACAAACAAGCAAAAAGCTAAACAGATAAATAGATATGGTCATTCTGTTCTGTGAAATGTCAAACTCACTTCCTGAGCTGAAGGCAAAAAAAAGATAATCTTCCAACTTGAAAGTAGTCACTTCTTACATATCCATCCCTGCCTAATAGTATCTCTAGTTTGATGTGTACAGATAAAGGTACACTGGTCTGACCATTAATGGTGCCAGAAGCCAAAGCCTCAGTGCCAGTTTTCTCATGTAAGTCCCTACAGGCTGCATGAAAGACTGAAACTAGGTGATATGATTGCAGTATAACTATAAGGAATATTGATTTAGAATCACAACAACTTTTATACAACCCAAATGTAGTATATGTGAGAGGGTAGATGCTGGAAGTAGAAACCCAATGGACATTTCTAAAGCCAGGACAGTATCAGAACAGCATTGTAGAATTTGGAGTAAAGGCCTCCAGTCTTGCAATCTTAAAAAATGTAGGGTATACCTAACAGTCATTACACCTTTCAGTGTAAAAGTGATTAGTAACTTCTTTGTAACGTCTACAGATGAGAAAAGATGCAGAGATGGTGGCTGCAGTCTGAGAGCTATCAAACAATAACTTTCAGAGTGGATTTAGAGATGGTGTAAATACAAATGAAAGATTTGTGAGATATTGTGCATGACTGTGCTTAACAGTTTTCTTACTCTGCTTGAACTTTATACTTGACATTTACAGATATCAGGGCTACTTCAGCATTAGGGTAGCTTGGCAGTCCATACCTTCATTCTTTTCACCCAAGATTGTTGTTAGTCATGGGTAATTGCTGTTAATCATGCCTGGTACTGTTGCTTGCACTGACACCAGATGAGCTGTCCTCATAGCACCAATCTTCCCAGCAGACTTGTACTTGCCCCTACTTAGTCCTTACATTCATTTGTTCATAACCTTGGCTGTGCAAACCTAAAGTTGTTGTCCATCAACACCAACTGTAAATATAATTTATAGCTTTGCACTTCATCCTGCTTGAGATATTGTAGGATGACATGTAATAAGATACCTAGCCATATACACTTCTAAGCAGACTCACTTAAAAGTATGTCCTTCACTGTTCAAACACATAGCAATGTTCTCCTCTCAAAATAAACAGAGCTGTACATGACAATCTTGGTATACATGTGTGTCTGTCAAAGCAGTCATTAAGGCTGTCTTTAAATTAGTCAAAGGAGAACCTTGTTTGACATGTAGTGGTTACTTATTCCACGTGATGGGAATACACTGAGTTCATAAATTACCTCTCCAGTGAGTTTTGTTTATTTTTGGTGTAAATTTATATCACTCTTATGAGTGTTTGAAGAGACACTGCTTTTGTAAACAGGTAAGAAGTCAGAAGACATCTTCTTGATCTTGTCCATGCTAATGCCCATACCTGCATCCCTTCAAGTATCTTCCCTTCTTTTCTAAAGGTGGGCCAACATCTACTTCCTTAGAACTAGTACCACTCCTGTCACTAATCTTACTATATTTAGGGATTACTGGAAATACATCTTATTTTCTGACAAACTAGATACATGTATGTGTCCTTGTCAAAGCTGGTGCATATAATTTCTATTCTTTTCTAAGCAATGACATTGAATTATCTGACTTAAATATAATGGTACATTCAGGAATAATACCATATGGTGGAATTCTTATATAAACAAAATGTATAACAAGAGAAAAAGAGTATTTTCCATCTAAAAGAAACTCTTCTTGCATCATCAAAAAAAGTTCTAAAACAGATTAGCAAAAATCACAGACATGCTCTTAAAAAATTGTGAGTATATCTTCAAACTTAAAGCTGTCACTTCAACCAAAAGACAACTACAAACCTTTAATCAATACCGGGAAACTGAATGTAGTACTAAGTGCTTCCCTATGAGCCATTAACAATCTTTTTCAGCTCACCATTTATCAAAAATTAAATATCTAAAATGATAACCTGAAAAACATAAAAAAATATAAAAAAAACCTTTGGGGTGGGACCATTGCCCCTGTACTGCCTCACTGCCTGAAATTATACATACCAACTCCATTGTAGCACCACTGTGGAAAAGAGTAGAAATCCCTCGAAAAGTGAACCACCAACTTTGAACAATACAATACACTGAGATAAAATGCACTGTGACATTAAAGTCTAATGTCAGAGTCTAACCGTCAAGTCTTCTTTATTACCACAAAACTATCCTCCTCACCAAATCTCCCTTGATCAAGACATGTCTGCCCTATTGAAGACAAAGAATGGGGTCCAGAAAACACACCTGGTTGTTTCATCATATATGCAAAATGTAGCTGTGTGTAGACTCTTCTGAACCTATTCTCCTTATTATGTTCCAGATGTTGGAGTTAGTACCATAGTGAGACCACAGCTAAATATACTGTACCACTACAGATGTATCAAGTTACATATCCAAACATTTTATTAGTGTCATGTAATATCACCTATATAATCATGCAATATATCACAGTCGAGATTCTTAAAAATCAGTGACAATAGGAAAACTTTGGTCCCTTGATCCAAATTAGCTTGACTTCTTTAAAAGTGGATCTTGTTTACAAAGCATAATTGATTTCTTTGAAAGGGTTACCAAAGTCATGAACATAGACTGTCTGTCCACACGGCTTATGTGGATCTAGCTAAACCCCTCAATACAATTCTCCCAATGCAGTTATTATGCAGGCACTTACCCAAGTCAATATTAACCCGTATACCATCAGAACTGTCTCACAATAAGGACTCAATGAACCCCTTCCACACACAAAAAAAAAAAAATTACTACTTTTGTCTTTCAGGACTTTGTCCTGGATCACTTCCTCTTTGGTTTCTACTTTTACAAACTCATGGTGGAAGTCAAAGGGCTAAAGATAAATTTGTAATGACTGCACATTGGGTGTTATGAGGATCTCTCCTGTAGATACTCAAAGACTCCCACTTGGTCTTAACCATCTTAACTACGGCATAATGACAACAGGCTGAATAACACCAAAATGTAGTGTGATGTTGTATGGAAGCAAGATTTCCTTACTTCATATTGTATTAAGGATACCCCCTTACCATTAGAGATCTGGGCACCTTCATTAACAACTAACTCTCCTTAGATCATCACATTTCAGTCATAGTTAGGAAATCATTTTACCTGCCAGATAATTTCCAAAGGCATTTCCTCCAAAATAAGAAGGTTATAATTCTTCTCTATACAGTGTGTTGTCTGATTCTCAAACATGACATTTTTACCTCAGTTTCTTTATTGGAATTACATTTATTAGGTTTAAAGAACACAGGTCATATTCTAGAGCAAGTGTAAGTAACAAATCATCTAGAGTTGGATATAATCTCATTATCTTATATAATACCAGTAAACAATTTTTGATGCAAAAAGTGTGCTGTTTTGGCATTTCATTTTATTGATAAGGACGGCCCCTGAAGCCTTTTATCAGAATTTAAATCCCCTGCCATGACATCAATAAAGATTTAATCCACAATGCCTCACTACTCAAAATTAATGTGCAGGCTGCTTCAGAAGACAGTGAGGGATGTCATCAGAGTTAATGACAGACTTTTGGCAATCGGACTCCAATGTAAAGACAGGGCACTATTCATAAACTCAGGAGTCCAAACATGCATGTGATAATGAGGAAGAGAGTGCATCAGACAGCAGTTGCAGGACCTATCAGATACAGCAGGATAACAGTAATTGTATTGAATGCACATATCTGAACAGACAGAACACGTTATGAGGACTGGCTAGATCCACATGGGTGAGGCAACAGCAATAAAGAAGGAAAGGCCATTCTAGACTTCTGCCTGGCAGATGGTGTGATGGTGACTATCACATGGTTCAGCAAAAGAGGCGGTCACAAAATTACATACAAAAGTGACCAACATGCAACTCAGATCGATTTCCTCTTAGTAAGGAAATGGTACTATGCTAGAATCAGTGATTACAAAGTCATGCCCTGTAAAACAGTTGACCCAGAGCACAAACCACTGATTGCCACAATCAGCTACAAGCAGTAACCAGAGAAAACCCTAAGGTCAACAGAGACTAGTCCAAAGACCTGGAAGTTGACTGGAAAGAAAGCACATGATTTCAAGGAATTATTAAGGGCTCCGACACTTCAGGAAGAAGAAAAAATAGGAGATGTTGAAGAAGAATGGCAGAACTTGCAACCAGCATGTGTGAGGCCTACAGAACAGATATGTGGCTGATATGGGTATGGAAATAAGGTCCATAGAGAAAGCTGGTGGTAGAATGCAGAGGTCCAGGAAGTCATCAAAAGAAAGAAGTGCAGGATGAGTTGCAATAGCAAAGAATAATGCATCAGAAGCACTCTACCATCTTCTGGAAATTCACCCACTAGATGGCACAAAGAAACTCTATCAGGTTGGAAGACAAAAGCAGAAAGATAAAGAAGATAGTCAGGCACCCTTCATAAGGGATGCCTGCAATAACAACCTGCTCACCAGTCCACAGGTCATCAAATGCAGATGGAAGGAGTACTTTCAGCATCTTCTGAATAAAGAAAACCCACAGAAGATGGCTCAGATACAGCCTACAATGAAAGAGGAGGAGGAGCCCACCCCTGAAGAACTATGAACAACACAAAGGAAAAATGTAATCAGGGAAAGCAGAAGGCTGAGACGAGGTCGAAGTAGACATGACCAAGATGTTGGGTGAGATGGGGAAAATGGCTCCTGAGGGTACTCATAGCTGTATGGAGAGAAAGCTATATCACAGATGACTGCATCAAAGTTCTGGAGAGAGTAACTGATACACAGAAAGGCATAAGGCTTTAATTCTGAAACATTTCTGACTATCCTACATTATGAATGAGGAAAAATATCCACTATTTTTCACGATGATGGTTCTACCCAAGCCAGCAGGCTAGAACTGATTAAAATAAGTAACAGAAGAGATAAGCAGATTGGATTCAGATCAGAATGCAGCATAATTGACCTCATGTCTGCAGTGAGACAGATAGTTGAGAAGAAGCTAGAAATGAGGAAAGAATCCAACTAGGAATTCTTAGACTGGAAGAAAGCATATGACAAGCTGATTTAGGCAGTCATGTGGTGGTCTGAAGTCCCAAGAGCAGTGTAAGAATTAGTGCAGGCTATGTAGAAGAATCCAGTGACTCAAGTATGAACAATGTTTGGGCTTACAAAGGGGTTACCAGTGAGTATGGGTGTGCATCAGGGTTCAGCTCTGAGCCCACTGCTGTACATAGTGGTGATGCACTACATTAGCAAACAGGTTGGAGGGGACAGACCAACAAAGCTGCTGCATGCAGATGATGTGGTATTGCAGGCAGACTCTGAGCAAGAACTCCAGCAAAGGATAGAGCAATGGGATCAAAACTGAAGGCACATGGGATGAACATAAGCACAGATAAGACAGCAGTAATGGCAGAAAACTGGGGAAATCAAAAGAAGCTGAGAATAGAGATAGTAGGGAAGACAGTGGAACAGGTAAATAGCTTCAAGTATCTGGAAGGGGTGGTTGAGGAAAAGGGAAGTCTGAATGAGGAAGTCAAAGCTAGAATCAGAGGGGTTGCAGAAGACTGGCACAGAGTGCACATGTTGTGCATGACAGAAGAATGCCAAAGTAGCTAAAAATAAAGGTGTACAAAACAATGGTGTGGCCAGCACTACTGTATGGTATATAAACCTGAGCAACAAAAGCAGAGCACAGGAGGAAGCTACAGGTGATAGAGATGAAGTACCTGAAACAGTTGGTAAGATGCACACTGTGGGACAAAGAATGAGGACATCAGAGCAGAAGCCAAAGTAACTCCAGTTGCAGAGAAGTTCAAAGAGAACAGATTATGGTGGTTAAGGCACATGTGCAAAAAAACAGAAAACAATCTATTGAAGAAGATTTGGGACAGACAGGAAGTATGTAAGAGGAAATAAGAATGTCCATGTCCAGGAAAAAGGCTGATTGTGTGAGAGAAGATCTGCAATAATCAGACATGACTGTTGAAGAAGGCAGGAGAGTGGCAGTGAACTGAAAGAGATAGAGACTGTAGTACCAGGCCTTCATCCAAGGCAGTACTGACAACTTCATAAAAAATCAGTCAGACAAGTTAAAGTAGACCTTCCTCTTATTTACTCATGTTGCACTGGACCTAGTTCAGGTCCAAATGCTTTCTCTCCTACATTTAATGACATCAAGCATCTTTCATAATATTTTCCAAAATTGGAAGTAAGACTCATGGGGATTTAATTCTGAACCATTTCTGACCATCCTGCATTATGAATGAGAAAAATATTCACCATTTTCAACAATGATGGTTCTACCTAAGCCAACAGGCTAGACCTGATTAAGATAATAACAGGTCAGCTAATACAGCATGTGTAATCACACATATAAATTGATTTTATCAGGCCACATACAGTTTGTGTTCCTGATTTTCATGAGTGACTTCTTGACTAACTCTTCATTAGAGAGCAACTAGGCTTCTTTTCAAATGTGACAGCCATTGGAACAGAAAAATAACTAGATGAAAGGAGGTGAGAAATACAGTTATTAAAATATTGGCCATTGTCAAAGAATCACTAGCCACAAAATTTACAGCAAGTAAGAGTCCATCCTTAAAGTGGCTGTGATGTTGTGAGGTATTGCCAGCTGTACCAGGAGAAGTGGGACAGTGCATGTGTGGCATAGCTGGATGGAGTTTTGTGGGTAGTCTTGTGTCATTTGACTGTCACACTGATTTGTACAGAAGTTTGCATTAAAATGTATTTGTAAAAGTTGCTTATGTTAAAAATGCTGCAACAGAATCTTAGAGTTCTGAATGTGTATTGTGCCAAAGTCAGGTGACTAGATGTGATGTCATTCTCTAACCAGCTGAAAGACAAAACTCTGGCAGCAGCAGTTTGTTGTTTGTTTTAGTTTTGTTTTTTCTTTGGAATCTGATATAAAAGATCTATGTCAGTTATCACAGTTCAGTTGTTGTACAGTTCATTAAGTGTGTAGTATCACTTCTTGCCTTGTAGAAGTAAGAATCTCAGCAGTACATCTTAACTTGTGATACTGAGTGAGTTAACTAGGGACAGTTTCTCTTTATTTCAGTTAGGAATAATACAATAAGATTTGTTTAGCATTAGTTTCTTTTTCTGCATCTGTGAGATTATATCCAACTGTGTTATTGTTATATTTCCTGTGACTTAAACTATGTTGTTTATTATAACTAAATATTAAGTATTCTCCTGTTCTCTAATTTATTATCCATTATTAAATATTTTATACCTTTTCATCATGGCAGGTCTTTTAGAGAATACTTTTAACATCTTGAGAGTACTTGTGCTTATTTTAGTGACACTGTGCCTACTCCTATAAGCCTTACTGCTTCAATCACACTCTACCATTTATGAGTATTAATTTGACACAGTATAATTAGTTACTCTTTGTAAGAGCTATTTGACTGGTGGCAGCAATATACTTTATAATCTGTAGGGAGGGGACACAGCTGGTGAATCTGGGCCAGCCTTCCACAGATATGTATGTGTGTGTGTGTGTGTGTGTGTGTGTGTGTGTGTGTGTGTGTGTGTGTGTGTGTGTGTGTGTGTGTGTGTGTGTGTGTGGTTGTGTGTGTGTGAAAAATCATATATTCAAGTGTATGTTTCAGATACGTGGAACTGGGACACAGTGCAGCAAGGTGAGTCTTGTTTGGGATCTGGAGAGACAGAGTCCAGTCCCAGGTCTGGAGCAGTTTCCCTGTGTGCTCTTGAAGAAAATTATGCTTGATGCAGAGAGCTGCATGTAAAAAATACCGTGTAAATCCGTACCTGTTTTTAGTGACTGCCTTTCACCTGTGTCAGAGGTGAGGATTGAGGCTTCTTGATTACTGGCCCAAGGTAAAGAGGGGCCATCACAGTAGCCATGACTCTGGTAGTGAAAAACTTATAAAATGATTTTTGATTGTTAGGTGCAGATGCCAGATGTTTTTCATACTTTGCTTTTAAACCATGAATTGCCTACAGAAGGGATATGTCTAAATCGATCAATGAAGAACTAACTGAGACACTTTCTCATTAGCACTAAATGATATGGCATCAGTTTTATGCATCACTTGGGAAAGAATCAGGTAAGCTGGTGAAAAACAATGGGGCCTACCCTGTTTTAATGTGATTATACATTAATATTATAGAAGTGAATTCAACTTCAGAGGAGAAAATAAATGTCAAAAACTGTCTCAAGATAAGGAGAGCAAGCATAGCTGATAAAGTAGAGATAATGATCTAATTAAAACAAAGATGAGAGAAATATATTACAGCAATAACATTTAGCTCTGTTCAAAGTGAAGAGACTGTTGCTATGTGTAATTTATTATTGTTTTTCTGACAATCATGCAGCACACAATAGGATATGATGGCATAAGGGTAGCCTGTCAATCAAAGTATATTAAGAAATATTCCTAGGCTGTGCACTTCTTCTCATGCAACACAACAGAAAATACAAGGACTCGTCAGGAGAGTCTGATATAGTCTGCACAGATAGGAATAAAATGGATGAGAGTAAGAAACAGTGACAGAAGTGTAGCAACAGACGCAGACGCAAACCTGCCACAAAAAGACAAATGAGATACAATGGAAAAAGAGGAGAGCTAGGACTAGCAATATGCTTTTAATTAAAATAGGATGGGGTGATGGGCACTTAATTGGGAGGACAGAACCTAAATAAGACTAGTATCCCTGAAACCATGGGATCAAACAGCAGAGGTACAGATTAATACGACTGATGACAAACATAGTACAAAGTTAGATGCGTTAGATATACCAAGCTTCACACTGAGTATATAACTTTGATTTATGATATTTTACTGTAGTGGGGCTATGTGTTGTACATCGTTTCACTGTAAGGGCAGTCTCAATGCACGGTGTGTAGAACTGCTGCCTGACAGCAAGACATTGTCCAATTTGAGTCTCGTTCAATGTGCCTTCTCTGTAGAGTGTGCATATTCTTGCGGCATCCACATGGGTTCTGTCTGGTACTCCCATCCCAAGACATGCAGGCAGTGACGTGGTATTCTCCAGCCTGCTTATTGGTGGTCTTGTAGTGTGTGAGTGAGTAAGTGCATGAGTGAGTTAGCAATAGTGAGCGAGCGAGCAAGTGAGTGAGTGAGTGAGTGAGTGAGTGAGTGAGTGAGTGAGTGAGTGTGTATTCTATGACAAAGCAGGGTCCTGTCCAGAATGAGTTTCAATGCCATATTCCAGCAAAATGCTGGAAATGAGTACTGCAACTATTTACGGGATAAAGCAGTTTATCAGAAAATGGATGTTTTACTGCACACTTATTTTTCTGTAACTTGTGCACAATGCTT
>NC_056735.1:51669101-51696601 GCF_019279795.1 Protopterus annectens
GCAGCAGGCACTTTATTTGTAGATGAAACAATGAAATATAAAGTTATTTGCTAGCAGCAACCTCTTCATTAGTTACAGATCCCTTTAATGTGGAATTATTTAGATGACTTACTTCTGGAGAGATTTTGCATATTTACTAATATTGGTGGATTGTAATCACAGATGTTTGAGTGGCCGTTTATGGTTGGAATTTTCTGAAATGGGTAGTTTTGTCATTATTGACTCATACATTTTGTTTCTTTGCTCACTAGAAAACTGTTCCAAACTACAAATTTAAAACACATGCTAACAAGTGGTGCTGTATTATACAAGGAATATAATTTAATACAATCAGGAAGGTGAATCAAAGAACATATATATGTATGCTTCCTCACAGGATGCAAGAGATCAAAATAGGGGACGAGACCAATCACCAGTGATGTTCCCCTTTGTTCGGTGCTGAGAGTTTTTCTGTTTGGCATATACATCTCAAAAGTAAAAGGAAATACCAAAGAGCTTTGGCCGACTAGGTTTGAGATGACTGCAAGTTAGGAGCAGTTACTGAATCCCCAAATAACTTAGCCATCATGCAGGAAGGTTTGTGTCAAACAATAATTGGTGCCGGAATCATGAACTGAAACTAAACTTCAAGAAATACATTATCGTATCCTTTGGGGAGTCATCTACTCCAGGGAACTGCCAAATTGACAATGCTCCCTAAAACTGATTCTGTTCTTTGGCATTTGGGAACTTGTGTGTACAGTGACCTAACTTTTGACCAACATGCGCCCAGAGTCATAAGAAAGTCTTTCTATATTGCCCAAGTATGCAAAGTCCCAAAAGGCAGGAAGTGGCTGTAAAATCCAGAATCCAGTTTAATATGCACAGGTATAAGTGCTTTCATCCCAAAAGTGCTTAAATAGGAACTTCATCAGATACAAAGTTAAAACATGAAAAAAAAAACATTCAGTAGACCAGGAAACAGTGACATCACTTCCTCTATCACATTTAAAAAGACATTATATTCTAAAGCCAACTTCTTGCAAGAATTCTAAAAATGAAAAATACTGCAAGCAAAAATAACATAAGTTCATAAGAAAACATGACAAAAGGACATTAATCTACACCCCAACATATTATAGCACCAAACATGCCACAAAACACTCTAGCATGTGCTAATACAATATCATTCTTTTTAAAAATGAAAAAACTGTAAGAAACCTCTGCTGAAAAAATAATGTTGTTGAACTGAAAATCCATATAATACTGTATATAAGTATACAAAATGTATATATTTAAATACATATAAAATGCATATAACATAGTACATAAGAATTCATACAATACTTAAAAGTGTGTTAAACTAATGTACAGTAAATTCATAAAATAAAAAAAATAGCTATCTCTTTAGTGCTTTTAATTTCAGCAAACTACTAATAGATGCACTATCATTTAGGCCTGGCCAATGTAAGGCGTGAAGCCGTAATTGCCACACTAATTCATCCTTTTCTAATAAGTAAAGCCATGCAGCTCCCCTCTCCATAGGTTTCTGAACCTCCAAAATGATAAATTTAAAACAATGTCCATTATTCCTCTTAATGTGTTTAGCTAATGTATTAACATCACACTCATCCCTTATACTTCTAATGTGCTCACCGATCCTGTTTTTAAGCTTGCGTTCTGTCTTCCCGACGTAGAAATAGGAGCAGATAGAGCAGATTGCACAGTAAATAACTTGTTCAGTAAGACATCCCCCTGGTATCTTAAATCTGATGTTGCTAATAACATATTCACTCACTTCCAAATGTAAGGGCAAAATTTACAAGCTCCACATTTATACATATAACCACTCACCAGTGGGATGTCAGAGTGTTCAAATAGGTTCTTCAAATTAGAACCCTTTCTAAAAATGCAGACTGTTTTTTCACCCAAGGTATTAATAAATTCTTTTTCACCCCTTAACAGGTTCCAGTTTTTAAACAAAATCTCCTTAACCAGCGGAGCATCGGATGAAAAAGTGGTATAGAAGCTACACTGGTAATAAGAAGAGAGAGGTTTAGACTGCAAACCTGTAGAATGCTCACCCTCAGTACAATTATCAGTCATGTGATAGGTAAGACCAATGAGGAGATGTTAATTCTAGCAGCAAAAGGGAAACTGGCTAAGCTTAAAATGGCCTCCAAGTGAACCTATGTTGTGGTAGTAAACAGTTTTAAAAAAATTGCCCTTTTTGCATCACTAACTGCCCCTGTCCCCCTCCGTCCCCCAGTCTTCAACAGCTTCCGGTGCCTCTGCCTAATGTCTGATTCCATTAACCACCAGAGTTACTTGTACGCCTACAGTGTTAGGATTTTATACCTTCATCACTTTTATTGTTTCAAAGTTATTTTTTACGCAGACCCTTTAGAATACAGATTACTAACTCACACTAAATTACAGCACACGCCATAGGTGTACCCCAAAGCTCAGTGCTATTGTCACTTCTGTTCATCACTTTTATTAATGGTTTTGAAATCTCCCTGCCTAGAATTGAAGTTATTTGTTCTAGTTTCAATGGTCAAAGGTTATTGCTAGGCAAGTCATCTAGGTAATCAGCTACTGAGAAGCCGAGCCAGCACACCCCAGCAAATTTGTAAATCAAGTAGCTACCCCAATCAGAGACAACAATACAACATTCCCCAGGGACGAATTTGCAAACACTACTCCAGTTATCAAAATTAGTTTTAAAGGTGAACAGTGTATTTCATCAGTTGGGAATAACATGGGTCAGAGTTCTAGCATGCCAGCAAGTCATATTTATGTTATGATGATAGATGTCTTTGGTTACCATTTTCCTGAATATGGAGGTAGTCTAGTAGGACTTTATATGACCTTCTACCATGATTTCTTACTTTTGGATCTTGTATATTCCATTTGCAAACACCAAAAAAGCATTTGTTTAGATTGTGTGTGTGCTCATTGGCTTCCCTGTATATTTACCACTTTATTTGTGCAACTTGTCTGACTGTCCAATGTTTCTTGCTTTTTTCCCACAGTACAATCCAGCCTCCTCAGCATAATTCTAGTTTCCAACCAGTTTTCACCATTCCTATCACACTGTGTATAAACTTTTTTACCTTGTTTTGGCATCCATATTACTGTTCCATTAATACTGTGCCTTCTTTATCCTTTCTCTATGTTTGTGCTCTTTATATTTATAATTATCTTACTTCCCTCTGTCTCACGGCCTTTGATCCCTGCTTTAATTGTTTTCTTTAGGCCAATGAATGTTATGTTTATGCTACTTTACAGCCTTCCCTTTTCTTTCTTCTGATATTTGGTCCTTCAACTATTAATTCTTCAATCTTCCTATCCACAATCCCAGACTTTGGTTGATATAATCAGGTATGGTTCTTTTCCTATGGTGAGCATGGATCAGATATGATTCTTTTCCTATGGTGAGCATGGATCACACTGTTGCATAGTCTCTTTTACCTAGCAGAAGCTATAAAGCTGTCATTTCATCTTTCTTGCATTTCTTGCAGAACTCTTTTTCCAGTGGATTATTTCTCTGTACAGGCAGGATGCATTGATACAGTATGGTTCCCCTGAGCCTGTATCCTCCCCAGTACTGAGGGCACTTATTTGCAGCTTACTCAATATTCTCCCATCTGGGACAGGGTTACTGCATCCCAAACCGCTGATGACAGATCTCCTATGGGTGGTGACTAAGCCTGGGAACCACTACTGCTGCTAGCAGAAGCAAGCTTTGACAGCAGTGGTCATACTCCCTCTCTGCATGCTGGCATCACTTAGACAGGTTTAGTGAGTAATTAGACATGGTCATATAAGCATCTGTACTCTAGGCTCTAGGTTGGCTACGCCTCCTAAACTTGCCGATTTTTTGAACCCATCCATCTTTTCTGAACCCCAATATCCAGCTGAGGTAAAACAGACTGCCTTCATCCACATAACATCTGCATCCCTCCATCCAGAGAAAGATAAGCAGGCTAAGCATTGTCATTTCTCATTTCATTCTGTCCTATGCTGCTCTAACAAGTACCTAAGATGCTAAATAAAGCTGGGGATTAGTCAGGGCTTTATCCCTCTATGCTAGTGAAGATGGATTTTTGCAGAGATCATGATTACAGATTCCTCCCTTCTTTGTGCTAACCACGCCTTCTGTCTGCACAATTTGTAATCTTTATCATATAGACTGAGGTCTTCATTTATAACCACTCTCATCTTCCTGTATGTCCTTTAATCCTTTCCTTAACCAAATCTTCATCCCTGACCACTGTGCTGGATGGCCTGTAGAGGATATTGCTATACTAACTTTCTCAATTTCGTGCCTAGCAGCTTTATCACTGTGATTCTGTTAGTAGGCATACTGAATCTTCATGTCACCATGTCCTTCTTACTCTAACAGTTGTCTGTCATTGATCTCTGATGTAGACTGCCACCTGACTTCAGCTTTACCTTTCCTATCATTCTTAAACACTCCCAATCCCAAATCACCATGTCCGATCTCCCTTTTGTCACAATAACAAAAGACAATGAGGTGTTTGTATGATAATTTACATTCCTACAGGCATATAGGAAAGATATGTTTGAAGGCAAATGGTCTGACGAAGCAATATTAAAACTCTTTAAATAATCTGATTCAGAGATGATTGGGGTTGACTATATCAGTGTAGCAAAGTACAACCTGAAAGTATGAATGATTCAGAAATGGTTGTGAAAAACGTTTATATAATTAAACAATTTGGAACATTCAGGTAGGTTGAGACCTCTGAAATTACTTTCCTTTTTGCAGCAAAAGACTGAGAGATAACTTGATTTAAGTGCTGAAGTATATTCTGAAGTTTTTGTTATAATTCAAGTCAGCTGAAATTCTAGATTAATGGCACAAATTCGGATGGATATTGATTCTCAAACAGGATTAAAAGTCTATGCTATTTCACTGCATATTAAATCATTAAAATATATAGTCTTTAAAAAGAGACAGATGGATATATGACCTTAATTTAATTATCCTTTGTTGACTCAGTTGGTCCAAATAGGCAATAGCTAGCTTCTTTTTAGGGGAGACTCAAGGTGGAATTTATACTACTGGGGAACTTCCATTACTCTTGTTGAAAGGAGTCATGGGATTGTTTACATCCACCAGAGCTACTACCAACTCAACCAGATATGACCTCAGTTTAATATCTTATCCAAAGGACAACACAATCAGGACTGCATCACCCCTTTATGCTACACTGCCATATCAGCAGTTACTTTTTCTGATGTGGGTATAGAACCCATAGCCTTCTGCCCGAGAGGCAAGTGTGCTATCTGTTGCACCACTGACAACATTAAAAAAACGTTTAATGTTTGCCCGAGTAAAAGCTTTTTGTCCTACTTCTTTATCACTTTTGTTAAATCTTAAGTCTTGTCATTGCATCTCACACCAGTCTTAAGTTACAATTATGCAGATGGTCTTAACTTCTTAAAAGCAATTGTCCATCAGCAAATCGGCAAATCATCTCTCCCATCACTCCGAACCCACAAACTGTTGGTTTAAACAGAGACTAATAAATCAGTCTGTCTCAATCTAATGCTGTACCACCTAACACCACTGTAAATATTCACATATGGCCCCACTAGTAGTGAGTAGTAACTGTCTAGTACTTTATGTACTGAGGGATTTGTCTTGATTAAACATTATCCTGCTTCCAGCTCCCTAATGTAATTGTGACTGTTTTATAATCCAATCATAAGCGTGATTTCAAAGCATCATGAACACTTGAATCCAAATATCAGATGAAATTAAGAAATCACCGGAAAAAAAGCAGTTTTGAAAAGATAAAGCCTTCCTATAACCCCCTGCCATGAATGGTGGCTTCTCCTACACCCATGCTACTTGTACATACCATCTTCAAGATTTCTACATCTTAGAGAAAAGAGAAATTGCCAGGATACAGAAGTCTCTCTCATCTAGTGTAAACCCCACAAAATCACACATTAGTGATTCAATGGATTGTCCGAAACAAGCCAGTCATCCCATCTTCAGCCATCTGGATATGCTCCTCAACAAAATCTCCAGTTATTCTAAACTACGTCTGTCACTCCTGCTGCTTGTTCTCCACTGAGAAAGTTTTTTCTACACTGACTGAACATGGCCTGACTGTTATAGCTCAGTTACAAATTACTGCCAACACCTGTTGCTATTTAATCTGTCTTTCACCAGCAAATTAATATCACTATAGTAGCCTGAAAAATGCATTAATTTCTGGCCAAAATTTTATTTGTTCCATAATATACAAGCTTTTCAGCCTGAATTTGTATCTTAGCCTTGTCAACATTTTTGTACTTTCCTCAATTGTCTAGAATCCATGCTTTTCCTCTTTTTCTTCACTCGATTTTACATTTCCATTCAGAAAGCGTTACGCAGGAAACAATGCCTTCTCATTCCTTTGTCCTACAGTACAGAATTCCCTTTCTTACAACATGTAGAACTCCACAAATCTGAACTCTTTTAATAATGGTATAAAACCTTTTTAAATGTAAATATGGCTGGAAGTGAAATGGCTCCGTGTCAAATATAGCTGGAAGTGAAATGGGTCCATGTCACAACTGTTGACGTAAAGGAGAATTAGCTTCCTAACTATCACCATATTCTTTGCTAAAGCACATTTAACACCTAAGTCATTGTGTGTTTTCAGGCTGTTATCTTTGGTAACAATTAAAACTATTTCAGCATTCATTTACTAAAATAATGAATGGATAGACACATGGATGGCTAGACAGATAGATCTGCTAATATGTTTATGTAAGTATGGATGTGTTCCTTTAATATATCTGATGTACCAAAGTTTCACACATATTATTTTTTCTTACTAAGATTCGACATAATAGTCTTCTTTGATAAGATAACGAGGCACGACATGACCCCCCCTGTCAAATATGGCTGAAAGTGATCATACTTCACACTGATTTGTTCATTTATTTATTGAATCATTCTCCAAGTACCACTTAATCCAGTTCAGGGCCACAGGAGAGCTAGAATATATCCCAGCATTCACTAGGTGCAAAGGAGGGGAACTAATCCTGAATTAGGTTCATAGGAGGTTACTAGTCTAGCAGCCCTAGAGCCTTTACAAGCCTAGCCATATTAATCCCAAATATATCCATTTGTTCTTTTTGGGTAGATCACAGAAAGAATTTATGAAAGGAGCAGATCTGTGATCAACACCGACTAACCCTGTCCATGTGGGACATAGATGCCATCCCAGGGATGAATTTGTGGTCTCTCATCCAATTATCTAGGTGGTGTTTGAATAGGCTCAGTAAGGAATTCTGTTTTATATGAATAGGAAATCGATATCCAAGAGGCGTCAGACTCTGGGAGACATATCTGTGTCTCCAGCATGTCCTGTTAATGTCACAAGCTAGATTATTTTTATTTATTTATTTTACATTTGTTTACCGGGAAAGTCCGACTGGACACAGGTCCATTTTCAGCGGAGGCCTGGGGATGAAAGATCCATATAATATATATTAAAGAGTCACACGTTTTGTAATATAACAGAATGCGCAGTGGGAGAAAGTTAAAAATATAATATAGTTCAACAGTCACATATTTCCTATATAGCAGTTTCTCATTAACACACAGAAATAATTTCCAGTAGAACATACAGGAAGGGTTATAAGTTATGATCCCCAGAGCGAGTAACTCTTGTGCCATTTGACTTGCGGATGTGCAGCATTTCCATTAGGGGAAGGATGGAGATTGCCATATAGGCCAAGCAAAAGTCACCTCTCAGCAGCCTATAAGATACAGAGTAAAGTGACAGGACATTCAGCCTGTCCACATAGGTCATGGTTTGGAATCCCTATATTTTCTTAGTGAGAAAACTCTAATGTCACTCCTGCTTCTGCAGGTGTCTGGTGAAGTACATACAAAAGGGTGCATTATACTCTATTAGTGGTCTGTTGAGGGTCAAGTACAGTGGAGTTATAACACTGTGCTATGCCCTTGCTTATGAGCTGTGCTACACCGAAGGCTTTCCTTACCACTGTGGATACATGGTGGTCAAAGTTCAGATTGCTATCAACCTGTATTCCCAAGTCTAGCACCACTGCGTTGGAACTCGGGGGGTGCTGTCAGTATTGTAATTTGTAAGGAATTCTTCTGTTTTGACAAATGGAATAATAACGCATTTTTTGCATTTAGGTTTAGACCATGGCTTTGGCACCAATCATTTGTTTGTGTTAGCCCTTCTTGCAATATGTTGACATCATTGGGGGCTCAATGACTGCTTCTAGTTTGCAATTATCAGCAAACTTGGTGAGCGAAAGGCCAATCTACTTTAGCCTGGACTTCTGAGAAATAGATGACAAACTTTAAGGGGCCCATCACAGACCCCTGTGGTACTTCACTGGTGATTGGTCTATTAGCAGATGTGGAGTCATCAATTTTGACACAATGTATTTTGTCAGTGAGCCAATTGGCTATCCATCCAGGAATGTAAGGTCAATCCATATCTGGGAGAGTTTCTCGATGATGACGGAGTGGGTAATTGTGTTGAAAGCCTTGACAAGGTTGAGATAGGCTGCTTGCACTATCATACCTTTGTCTGTCACTTTAGGTGACATTCTCAAAGAAGTCTACCGGGTTTAATAAGCATGAGCTACCCTTGATGAAGGGAAACTGGTGGGGTCCAGGTTTTGGAGGTTGCCTATGTCTTTGTTGATAAGATCCATGATAATTCTTTCTATGGCCTTGCAGATGAAGCTGGTTAGACTTATGGGTATGTAGTTCCCAGGGTCAGTTGAAGACCCCCCATTGTGCAGGGGGATTACTGTTGCTGTTCTCCATTCTTCAGGAATATATCCATTTCTATGATTAAAGAGAATGCCGAGCAGGTCCACTAGGTCTTGCTTTAGATTGTTTAGTAAACAAGCTGGAATACTATCTGGTCTCACTGATGCCATGGCTCTGAGATGACCTATTCTCTAGAGATACTAGGCAGAGGGCTGTTTTAGGTATGCTTTGGGATATGGTATGTGGGGATAGGTGGGTGAAGTTTGCACTGAATCTATCAGCTAGCAGGCTGGTGATTTCTTCTGCTGTAGTATGAGTGATCCCATCTACAACCAGTTTGGCACATAGCTTAATATTCCATTTTAGACTTCAGAAGTGGCTAAAGAATGCCTTATGATTATCCATGGCAAGGCCATTGACGAAGGGAAGGTGGTCCACACAGCCTATCTGGACCTCGCAAAAGCCTTCGATACAATACCCCACTCGGGCATTATAGATAAGCTCACCAGCTTAAATATAAACCCCTATGTCACTAGATGGGTTGCAAACTGGCTCAAGGACAGAACCCACATGGTTAGAATTGCTGGAGCCATGTCAGACTCCAAACCAGTTACAAGTGGCATCCCACAAGGCTCAGTCCTGGGACCTCTCTTGTTTGGTATATATTTCTCGGAGGTACAGGCCAACACGGAAGGACTGTGGCTGACCAAGTTCGCAGATGACTGCAAACTGGGCGCCATAATCGACTCTCCAGCCGACACAAGCATCCTCCAAAAGGGCCTCATAGAAACAGACAACTGGTGCCAGAGCCATGGCCTCAAGCTAAACGCCAAAAGTGTATAGTCATCCCCTTTGGCAAAACAAAGTTCCCACAAATTACCACATAGGTGGTAATCCATTAAGTACAGAAGAAGTAATTAGGGACCTGGGGACCCAAGTTGATAGCAATCTCTCATTTGACAACCACGTGGCCAAAGTGGTTAAAAAACATTTTATATAGCCCACCTAATCATGAAGGATTCACATCTAGATCAGGGAGGTCATCGTGCCTCTTTACTCATCCCTCATCAGGCCCATAATCGAGTACAATGCCCTTTGGGATGTACCTTACCAAACACCTGCAGCAACTGGAAAGACCCCAAAAGTACCTCACCAAGAGGATCAAAGGGCTCAAACAGATACCATATGCTGCCCGGTTAAAGAAACTCCAGCTCTACTCAGTGGCATACCGCCTGCTCAGAGGTGACCTGTGCCTGACGTATAAGGCCATGTCCAACCCGGAATTAAGGGACATGCTGCACCTCAAAAATCCAATCCCATCGAGCTACACGCCGAGAGACTTGAACCTCAGCAGTGAAGTAAATAGGACATGCTGGAGGGACAGATTCATAACCCAGAGGCTTCCTTCACTCTGGAATAAAATCCCAGTCCAGGTTAGGCAGAGTCCCTCATTGATTCTCTTCAAGAGGAGTCTTGATGAGTGGATGGGAGATCGTAGGTTTACCCCAGGTATCACTTCTGTGTCACTGTTAGACAGAGGCACAGTATACTAACCTCGAAAAAGGGCATAGCAAAATAAATTTAAAATGGGTGGTGAAAGCCAAACACATTCTGGCTAAGCTTATAAATGCCCTAGGGCAGATAGCCTAGTATGAACCTATGAACCTATGAATGCAATTTTAGTTGTGTAATTTTCTTTAGAAGACTTTACAAGATTTCTGATTTTCTTGTTTAGGCTAAGGTGGGACTCTTCCTCTACAGAGTGATATCCCTCTTGCTTTTGGAAACAGTATCTTTCTCTTGTCATGTAATCTGTTTATACTTGATGTCTACCATGGTGGCTTGTTTTCACAGGAAGATCTGGTTTTGATCCAGTCAGGTACATCAGAGTTTATGCAGCCACTTACGGTTTTGAACAGGGCATTTGCATACACTTCTGCATAGTGAGCAATGATAGCTTTGGTGAAGTCTTTTATAATTTTTGCTCCTGTGTGGGTGTCAGTTTCAGTAGTTACTTCAAATTATACTGACTTGTACTCTGATCTAACCAGGGAGGGCATCATGATTGGGGAAGTACAGTAACCCCCCATGTTGGTGAGTATTATGTCCAGAACATTAGAACCCCTAGTGGGGGAGCAGGCTATCTGTTCCAGATCATTTGTGTTAACAAAGTCCAGAAACCTCTGGGCGAGTGTGTTTTCACTCATGTATGTCCCCCAGTCCATTGGAGGATAATTGAAATCTGCCATGACTAAGGTGCTGGGCTGTATGGTGAGGGATTCCAGTAAATCAAGGTAGGTGTTGTGTTTATCCTGGTTCGTGGTGGCAGATCTGTAGCTAGCAATGATGCAGTATAGTACTTTCCCAATAGTTAATTGGACATGGAGTAGTTTGACAGAGTCAGGCTGTTTGACCAATCTCGAAGTGCATTTGGCTTTAATGAAGATGGATACACCTCCTCCTTTGGATCCTTCATGCTCATTTTGAAGTCTGAACTTGTGGAAGTCATTGTAGCCTTGCACAGCCAGGGTGCACTCAGCAGCCTTGAACCTTGTCTTGGAACTGCACAGACATCACATCCTGCAAGGTGAGGAGTGCTTCCAGAGACTGCAGTTTTGTGTTTAAACTCCTAGCATTAAACAGAACAACCCTAGGTTTGTAGCGATTACATTTTGTTACACTGGAAAATTAGTTGTTTTGACAATGCCTAAAAAAGACACTATGGGGGGAGGCAAGGGCCTTTGCCAGTATACAAAAGTCTAAGGGAGAAAGGTGCAGACCATCTCTAGCAAAGCAGCAAGGTCTGTCTATCATATCTTTCCAGGTTCACAGATACTGTATCCCCCTGGAATGACACCAGAAGCTCAGCCAATTTTTGAAGTCAATCATGTTTTTTTTATATTGTGGCATCGTCCTGGGTGAGGGTAGAAAACTGCTTAGGGCTAGGGACACACCTGTCTGGGACACATAATCAGAGAGTTGCATGATATCTCTTTTCATAGAGTCCAGAGAGGTGTTTCTTAAGTCATTCACGCCAGCATGGATTATGACAGAGTCATAACAGTACTTGTTGTTGAGTGACTTGAGTGCATGCTTGATTTGTGGGATCCTGGCACCTGACAGGCAACTGACTGTGACCTTCTCCTTGTCCAGTCTGGTGAGGGGGACATCTGTGTGTCTCACTATGTAGTCACCTATGTCCAAGACATTTGATGTGTTTTGCCTTAGGGGATTATTTGTTGAGACACTTGTATGTGTGTTGATATTTATAGTTTTTTCTTTTTGCTTAGTGTTGAATGTGGGTGTTGTGAGCTTGGGAGGTCTCCATTCTTTTAATGAGTGATGCTGCATATGTGGATTTATATGTCGTAACCTTATTTTGTGTGAGAGGTGATGTTTGGTGAGAGGTGAAGTGTGTGTGCTGATAACCTGTTTGATGTATAGTTTGTTTTTACATGAGAGAATTTACTCCAAATCCACAATGTATTTGCATCTCTCACATAGTGTGTTAGTTTACTATAGGAGTAAATAGTTGTCAATATACATGAAGCAGTTGTTACATTGCCTCAAGATGGTCATATCAATCAAGCTGGCAGGAGAAATGATGGGAATGTGCCCATCCATTGTGGCAGTATTTTTCTGAATGTGGTATACAGGAAGGAAGTGGACTAGCTGGAGTTAGCCGTAAACAGCAAAAATGAAGCAGTAATTCAATTAACTATAGTCTACAAAGTGCATCACTGGGTTAAAATATACTTATGTTTCAGTTTTTTGCCTTGGATTTCAGTGCAGATGCACTCCAGACCTCTGGCTAAAATTGCCAAATGTTGAGTAGCTCCATTAAACTGAGGGCAAACCTGTACAAATGCAAGGCTTATATACAGACACATTTAAACAGTTTAACACAAGTACCAATGAGAAAGCCCTAAACTGTGCCTTTTTCCAGCAATCCCCATCTCAGATGGGTCCTGAGCTACACGCTTCTGGCACAAGGGTGCAGAGAGGCACTCTCAATGTAAGATGGCTGGTTTAACAGCACAGTGACACCAAACAGTGTAGATTCAGCAGGTCTGAATCCAGCCTATACTATGTAAGGCAAGGAAGCACAATTTCTAGATGGGAAAGAGTAAGGGAGAGTCATTTAAAGGTCAAAGTGAGATATTTAGTCGTATACTATTAGATGACCTGTAGTGCACAAAGTGGCAGCTCTTTGAGCAGCTGTGAACAGTGAGAGAATATGGAGAGCATTTCCTATAGATGATTTTAAACTGGAGAGGTTGGCTTATATGCAATCATGGGGAACCATGTTTGCACAATGTGTAAATGCAATTATTTTATACCAGCAGACTGAAAGACTTCTATAAAGTTAAACCCTCAGCCCAATCAGATAAAAACACAATAAGCTAACAACCAGTAGTTCCTGCCTTGGATTGGTTGAATTTAGCTGCCTGCTCCCACCAGAGTGCAAAAGGACCCTTTTAATGTAAAACAAACTGGCTCTGATCTCAAGTGCAGTAACAAATTATTTAGAAAAGCAGTAAGAATTCCTGTAATATCAAGAATCCTTGGAAATAAGTTCACTAACCTTGAGAAATGTTCACAATACAAAAAAAATTGTAAAACTTAGAAATATTTTGGCAGACTCACTCAGAACAACGTTTGCAGTATCAGAGGAGGTTAGAAAATATCAGAATATTGTTAAAACAATCTAAGAGCAGTACAGTAACAAAACAGATGGAGTTTCTTTAACAAGTGCAGGCTGAAAAAAATGCAGCACAGAAGTGTTAAATATCACTGAAACAGTTCGAGCAAGTGCAATAAATATATAATCGGCATATATATTGGCAATAGCCCATTGCAGGAGGCACTCTCACATGAAATGCACATCAATAGACAATTTCAATGAATGTTAACTGATGTGTGGAACATCTTTTGAGATGTGGGACAAACCTGGAGCACCTGTTGAAAACACGTGATAGATCAGGCACCTGAGCTTAGGAATGAACTGGAGAACAGAATGCTTTGAGGCACTAATGTTAACAACTGCCCCGATGTACTGCTCTAATGCAAGTAAAAAAAAGTACTCATTGGGGGCAGAGCCTGAATGGCTAACTGAAAGCAGCAGTATTTTAGAGCTCCATATAACTAGTTAAATAAGACAGGAAAAATATTCTTTTTTTTTCTTCAAAGTATAAAATCTTATAGATAAAGGTCTAATTTACATAATTAGAAACTTTGGTGAAGTTTTACAAATAATTTCCTGTCAAAAAGCTTGGAGATATATTCACTTGTTAAAATGAGCAACTCAAAGAATTCTCACCAGGATGCTGCCTTAAAGAAGGAACTACAACAGATGGCATCTACCCTGCAGGAGTTGTCTTTGAAGATGGATGATTTTAAAGAGAACCTGGAAAATCTTAAAACATGCAGTCAAAAACAGGCTGACACCCTCAAGGAAATGCTACAACAACACCAGACAAGGATAACAGGAATAGAGGTTTCTCTAAATTACTTAGAAAGCAGAATTAAGGAAGTGGAAACACAGAAAGAACTGCTTCTTAAACAAAACACTTGGTTGGTTAATAAAGTAGATGACTTGGAAAATAGGGAGAGGAGAAATAACATCAGGATTTTCGGATTACCTGAAAACACAGACGGTGAGGATATTATTTCCTTTTTATCAAGCTGGATCCCTGACTTTTTAAATTTAAAAGGACTTTCCTTTGGCATTGAAAGGGCACACAGAGCTCTTGGGAAACCTGCCACTAACTCAAACTCTCCCCCTAGGTCAATAATTATCAAATTTCTTTCATACTTGGACAAGGAACTGATTTTAAGATCTGCTTGGAGGAAGGCACCTCTAAAATATAAACAGAGCCTGATAAGATTTGATAACGACTATTCATCTAAAATAATGGAACAAAGGAAAAAAGTGTGGCCAATGATAAAGTTTCTGAAACAAAATAACATCAAGGCACAACTTACATATCCAGCTAAGATAAGAATACTGTATGCCAACGAGATGAGGACTTTTATTGACTTAGAGGAAGCCTCTTCATTTATTAAAAATAATAATGTGATTACTTTACCAGAAGATATGGATTGGATGTCACCTTCTCTCAAGAGAACAAAAGAAACAAATGTCAGGACAGATGTCAAAAAGAAGAAGCAAAAGACTGACACTGTTACAGCCAAATCTCTCAAAGCATCTACTATGATATGAATTGTTTTAACATCACTTTAAAGGACCAATTTTACTGCTAGGAATTTTAAAACAAAGGTAACTAACTACTGGATTCTTTATCTATATTTTTTGAAAATAGATGACACATGAGAGTTTGCACATTACCTCAGGTATGTAAAACAGTGTACTTTTCTTTCACAGAAGGAGGGTTATATAGCACATAAAATATTTAGACTGTAAATCAACATACATATTATATGTGTATTTTCTTTTAATTTTCTCTTTTCTTTCTCTCTCTTTTCTCATTATTTATTTTAACTGCATCTTATCTTCCTCTCTAAATTCTCTCTTATTTACAATACTAATATAGTCTATATATATTTAATAACTCACTATCAATACATAGATAGATAATAGTCTAAAATAATCTAGTTTTAAGGTAGACTAATTGGAATAGTGAACTTAACTAATTGTTATTACAATATTAATTAGATTAGTGATAGTCACTGTTATGCTTATTGGGATTGGGGACATGTTTGTGATTAACTCTGAAATGTTCCATTCATGTACATATGTCCTTTGAATTATTTCCTTTTAGTATTAACAAATACATAAAAAAAGGAGGGAAAATGTACTGTTGGTTAAGAGAAGTGAAGCTTTCTTCACATTCTATTTGCATTGCCATAGCAACAGTAAACAATTGCTACAGTTTCTAAGGACACTGTGAACCTGCGAAGTGCATTTAGCCTCACAGATAACAAATAATAAGAAAAAGTAATGTTGTTTAGTTATTAAAATAAAAAACAACATAAGCAAGGTAAAATAAATACATAATAGGACTATTTGTAAATATTTTATGATTTATTCTCATAGGATTACATATTCCCGGAAACACACCTGAAATGTTCCCAAAATACATGTGCACTTAAATGTAGCTTCTTAATTAGAAAGTATTATTCAGTTTAACATGCTGATTTCACAAGCTGTCTGCACTGTAAAAGTTACATTTTATATGTTACTTGAAATTGTCAGTCGCTACTGTGGTGGTGCGGTGGTAGCATTGTTACCTCACAGCAAGAGGTTCTCCTGTTCGATTCTCGGCTGGAGTGCAGGGATTGCCTTCTGGGTGGAGTCTGCATGTCCTCCCCATGGTTAGGTGGGCATTCAAAAGACATGTGTAAATGGGTGTGCCTTCATTGAAGGTTGAACGTCGAGCTGGCACCTCAGCGTTTGTCAAAATCTACTGCCAATCATTAGCAGACCGGAGTTCCGCTGTGGCGACCCCTAAAAGCTGAAAAACAACAACAACTTGAAATTGTCAGTGGCTAGTGAACATGAAAAGAGACATATTACTTTTTGCAACATGTTATCTTTGCAGTTACCTCACACTCTGTACAAACTCACTGGATAACTGATAGCTATTCATTTAAAATATCAGTTTAAATATTAGATGTGCCCTTGAAATGCTATTGACATTTTGACAAAATATAATCTGAACTGCAAAATGAATGACTTGAAAGAAGTAATACATAGGATTTCAAAGACAGTTCTTGACAATACAGTAAAAGTTTTGTTTGTCTTTTCAGCTTTTCCTGGTTAGGGGTCGCCACAGTGGAACTCCGGTCCGCTAATGATTGGCAGTCGATTTTTATGGTGCCGAGTTGCCAGTCCGACACCCAACCTTCAGCAAAGGCTTGCCAATTCATGCATGTCTTTATTCACAAGGAAGTATTGAAATGTTTTAGTCTTCCAGTTAAAATAGCTTACTGTCAACATTATGCGATATCAGAAAGTTTGAAGAGCTAGGAAATTACTATTCTTTGTCTTTATAATGATTATTAGACAGATGTTTGACTCTGCTTTGTTTAATGAATTGTGACATATATTTTTGAGGAAAAGTGGACTCAATTACTCACATTGGACTACACATTCCTGGAAGCTCAACTGAAATGTCCCCAAATTACTTGTGAATTTAAATGAAACCGCCTATTTAATAAGTATAACTTACTTTGACAACCTGAATTCATAAGCTATCTGCTGTATATATGCTACATTATATATGTCACTTGCATATGACAGTCTCTAGAGCACACGGAAAAATACATATTATTTTTGTAACATGCTATATTTGCACTAACCATACATTCTAAACTAACTCAATTGGCAACTAACAAGTTATTTAATTGAAACATCAGTCTAAATATTAATTGTGCCCTTGAAATATTGTTGCCGTTTTGACAAAACAAAACCTGAATTGAAAAAGGAATGATTTGAAGAAGTGAAGTATTGTACAGATTTCAAAGACAGCTACTGACACTACAATATAAGTAGAAATGTATATAGGCAAGGGAAAATTGAAATGCTTTATACTTTTAGTTAAAATAGCTTATTGTTAACTTTTTGCTTTATCAGAAAATTTAAAGAGCTAGGAAATTATTTCTAATTTGTCTTTATAATGTTTACTAAAGTGATGTTAGTCACTGGCTTGTTTAATGGATTGCGAGTCATGTACAAGACGGACTACTGAATGTTATTTCTGTTTACCTATGTTTGCTGAATTTCTTTTATTAGTACTGATTTAAAACAAGGGAAAGAAAGGGAAGGGAAATCTCTGTTTTTGGTCAAGGGAGGAGAGGCTTAATAGTATTCTAACTGCCCCGAGTACTCTCTAAGATGCTCTAAATACTATTTGATTAATACTTACCTAAGGTAAGTCTTGTTTACTATATGGGTACCTTCACATTCATTCTAGACCTGATGTGATTACCCATTCTGGAAGCAGGACATGCCCTATGCAGGATGGGAATTGTCAGGGTGATCACAGTTCAGACTTAGACTCTGCTTTGTAAATCTATGAATATGTAAAAGCACTGCACACTAGAATGTAGGGCGCCTCTACTCAGATTCAGGATACCACTGATAAGCCATGTCTTTTCATAAGTGTAAGTTGAAGTTGGTGAACTGGACAGTGGGAAACTAAAGGAAGACAGTACACCTACATTAAATTTATATTTCATTGGTAATCACTCATTGTCTCCTGCAGAGTCCGTTTAGTCAAATTATTTTAGTAATACTCTATTTGTTGTTGGCTTATTTGGTGTATGCTCCTCTGTTGCATTTAATTTATCCAAAATGACATATCTGACATGTTTGGGATCTCTTAAGGGTAACTAAATATTGGATATTTTCTAAGTCAACATAATAATTGTTTACACTACTAACATTCCATCCTGATATGTAGAATACTATAGAACAATAATAGAATAATATAGAATTTCATATCTCTTTTAAGAAAATTCTCCATATAATTAACATATGGAGCTCAATTGATATTGTTGGTTAAAGGTATGAGTGATAACCCAGTAAAGCTATCTTTATCTGTTGGATTAGGAATGACTTTCATTCCATGTTTAATGGGAAATTCATATTTACTTGTATTTGATAGTTTAGAATTAATGTTTTATAGAAGTACTTTTTTAAAGCCTGACCAGAATGTTACCCTACTTGTATTTAAAGAAGAAAGAACAGTAACTTACACTCCCAAGTTTACATACATAAAAATAACATTCAGTGTTATCAGAGAATATGGTATAACTACTATAATCAAAATAAAAAAGAAGCAAAAAGTTTCTTCCAATAATAACTTGAAATGGATTTAACATTCTTATCATTAAATAATAATGGATTAAATAATGCAAATAAAAGATCAAACTTACTAAAATATTTAAAACTAAATAAGGCACAAGTAGTATTTCTACAGAAATGCATTTTAAGACTAATGATAGCTTTATTTGGAACCCTAAGGACTATACAATCTTAGCTCAATCCTCCTATAGAACAAAGACAAAAGGAATATCAATTCTGTGGAAGAAAACATAATCACTCCTAAAGTTATTTATAAATATGAAGACAAAGAAGGTCTACTAGCATTTGTTATAATTAAATTTAATAACAGAATATGGACCTTAGCTAATTTATATTGGTTTCCAGGAATTGGAGCAGGAACTGTTAAAAAACACCTAGATTTTATTTCCAACAATATAAAGGAAATCTTATATTGGGAGGAAACTTTAATTGTACCTGAGAAGCTTCTGAAACCACCAAGAAGTATTTTTGCATAGCAACTATTTCAAAATCCTTAAAAAGATGGATTGATTCATTTCATTTAACAGACACCTTTAAAGTCAAAGATAAATCCCTATTATTTTCCCATAAAGACCATAGATTTGGAACACAAACCAGAATAGACAAATTATTTGTAGTTCAAGATTTACAAACAAAATCCTTAACTTCTCAATAGTTCCATGCCCCATCTCAGATCATGGCTCTCTGATAATGAAGCTCCAAATAGAGTTTAAACCTTTAATCCTCTTAACTAGAATTCCATCATATATCACAAAAATTAAAGAATTCAGACCCTGGATGTTGTCAGAACTACAATTACTTCTTGAAATTAATAATACAACAGAAATCAGAAGAGTCATGGTTTGGGACTCATTAAAAGTGTATTTATTTGGTAAGACCCTTAGCTGGTACAAAAACAAAGTTAGAGAGTGGGAAACTGAATCATTAGACTTGCAAACCAGACTCTTGACAGCAAAATCTAAAAAAAAATCAGAATTGACCAGAAGTAAAAAAAGAAATAGAGGAATTAAATAAAAAATATAATGAAATTCTAACACATAAAACTTGTCTAGCCATGGAAAAATTAAAAATAAACTCATTAGCCACCTCCCCCACATATCTACAAAACTTATCTACAAGAATTAAAATACAATCTAAAGCAAATAATATTGGTAGTATATTTCATGAAAAGAAAGGGAAAAAAGTATCAGATATAGGAGACATCCTTGAAGCATTTTGGTTCCATTATATGGAACACTTCAAAAAAGAAGATTAGATACCAACCAAATAAAATTAGATACAAACCTTATCAATATATAAAAAAATCCTGATAACTTAAAACTAGACCTACAAAAACCTTTATCCTACAAAGAAATTGTTGACAAGATAAAAGAAAGTAAATCTTTCAAAGCTCCTGGGATAGATGGTATAATTACAGAAATTTACAAACTCTTCCTTTCAACAGTAATCTCCCTTTTTCATAAAACTTTGCTAGAAGTCCAGTCAGAAGCAAAAATACCACCCTCATGGAAATATTCTCTCATAACACCAATTCTAAAAGATAATAAACCATCAGATCTTTGCACCTCATACAGACCTATATCATTACTGAATAATGATTACAAAATATTCATGTCAATCCTAGCTAACAGAATGAAAATTCCACTTTCAAAATCAATTAATAATGTTCAAACTGGATTTTTATATAACAGGCACACACATGATAATATTAAAAGGATACTTACTCTTATAGATTATGTGAATAAAGAAGATAGAGAAACACTTGTAATCAGATTAGACACAGAAAAAGCCTTTGATTCCCTCAACTGGGAATATCTATTTAAAACTTTAACATTATTTGAATTTCCTCCTTCCTTCATCTTATTACTAAAAAACATATATATTAATAACTTAGCCTACATTAAATTAGGTCCTTTCACCTCAGAGTCTATCCATATAATGAAAGGTACTAAACAAGGATGCCGCCTTCCTCCTATTTTATTTGCTTTGGCTATAGAAATACTTGTAGAAATAATATGCAATAATCCAAGAATAAAAGGAATAGAAGTCTATGACCAGTACATATCTAAAATAATGCTTTTTGCTGATGATATTTTATTAACCGTATCAAACTCCAGAGAGTCATTAGGAAAGCTAGAAGAAGCAAAGGAGAAATTTTGTAATATTTCAGGTCTACACTTTAATAGATCAAAATCAAAATTTCTATTTTTAAATAAGAAAAAGGAACTACAAGTTACAGATAAATCCATCATAGGAAAACAAGAACTTATGCTAAATTATTAAGGAATAGTGTTATGCAAAAATATAAACAAAACAATATTAATAAATTATAAAAACATCATTGAAGCAATAAAAATATATATAGAAAAGTGGAACAAAATAATATTAACTTTTGAAGACAGATTGCAATTAATAAAAATGGTCTTATTGCCAAAAATACTACATGTAGCATTAGCAATACAGTTAATTCCTGAAAGATGCATTCTTAAAGAAATAAACTCATGTTTAATAAAATTTTTATGGTATCCCAAAAAGAATAGAGTAGCTCTAACTCATCACATTAGACCCTGGAAACAAGGAGGATTGAACTTCCCAGAAATAGAAACATATATAAAAGCATCTGTGCTTAAAACTACAATAGACTGGATAAACCCAAATTATTTTGCCAACTGGAAAGAATTAACAATGGCTATATTAACAAATTAATTTAATCTGTTAAAAAAATTTTAATAGTAGAAAAATCAAACAAACCCTGGTACATACTATGCATAAGTATACAATATAATATAACAAAACCTTCTAAAACAACACTGATTAATCATTGCGCCAATTCCTTTAGGAAACTTATCAATGCAAACATAGATCTAAAGCTTTGGTTTGACCTTTTAACCCCATTTCCCATCACTAAGAACTTTCCTCACAAAATATATAGGGAAACAATAACCTCCTGGGAACAAAATGAATTCTTATGCTGGTTTCAATGTGTAAATAAATTAAATGTTTTAGATATACATATGATAAAAACTGCTTACAATATTCCAACACAGGACTGTTTCACCTTACAAAGCATTCTAATGTAAACTCAAGATTTATGCAGATTAATTAACAATTCCTCATTTAAAGATATTCCAAATCTAATAAGTTTTCTGTATGAATTTATATATAATAGTTGTGAAAAGAAAAATTCCATTTCAAATCTATATAAAGAGTTAATAACATATAATACAATTTCCAAACCATCATACTGGCAGTGCTTAACAAAAGGGCAGTCATTGCAGTTAACAGAAGAAATTAAAACTAACATATTACTATCAGTTAATTACACCTCTAACACACAGTACTGGAAAATATTTAACTGGAAATACTTACATAGAGCATTTTTAACACCAGATAGAATTAAAAACATCAGTACTACTACAAATGTTTTTTGCTGGAGGTTTGAAAAGTCAAATAAAGCAGACTGGATTCATATTTTTTTATGAATGTAATAAAATTAAGTCATATTGGAATGGACTCAATCCTTTTTTACAAGCTTTTTTTAAAGAATCCTTTACGTTAACTAAAGTGTTGATTATACTAAATGTAAATGAAAGTCCCTACCTGAATAAGACAAATATGTATTTGTTATGGACAATACTTGCTATATCTAGGAAATCTGTAACTAGAAGGTGGAATTCAAATACACCCCAACCTTGGAAGAATTCTATACTTTACTGAAGACAACTGCATCAATGGAAATACAAATCAAAGAACTACGAATCTATCCCGGGCCATTGGTAAATAATCCTTGGAAAAAAGTTATATCTTTGTTGGACACTCTGCAATAATCAATATTGTATCTCTGATAACTGATCTGTTAATTATATATTTAATAACATACCGTGTATATACCTGAAAGTCAGGCTATTGTAAATATTGTATATAGTTGTTTAAAATGATATTTAAAAATATTATGTAAATGGATACAAATCTCGTAGTTCAGAAAATCAAATGCCAAGTTTATATAACATTCATTTCATATTTTATAGTGCTATTTTATTTTTTATTCTCATAGCTGATAAGATTCTTAATCATAAAATGTTTTCTCATTTTTGAGGGACACCACTACTATTATGGTTATATAAAATTCTTAATCAGAATTTTTTTTCTCATTTTTGAAGGACACCACTACAATTAAGGATACCTTCAGCTGTAAATGGGACTTTTCCAGCTGGCCTGTTGGTAGGCCCTCTTTATTGTTAAATAGATAATGAACCCCCCAACCCATTGCAAAGAGTATGGTACTGACACTTTATTGTACTCGGCTAATATTCACTGGGTGATGGTCCACTACCCCTCCAAAAGTTGAAAGGATATTTGGGGATCAGCAGAACCAAATTTATGGATAGCTATCAGCAATTTTGTTGACTGGCCTGTTGGTAATTCTTCCTTGTTGGAGAAGGGCTGATGATCTCCCACTCCAAAATGGCTACTACATCCATGTTATCTTCCATGTTATTGCATGTAAGGAAATTATGACAGTTTACTGACTTCCTTACAGATGACAGGATATGGTGGGTCTTGTAGTGTGGGAGTGGGTGAGTGAGTAGTGACTCAGTCAGGCTGTGAAAATGAGTGAGCAAGCACACATGAGTTAGTGAGTAAGTGAGTGAGTGAGTGTGAGTATATATTGTACGAAAAAGCTGTGCCCTGTCCACAGTGAGTTTCATTGCCATGCTTCAGCTAACTGCTGAGATAGACTACTAGAACTCTTTAAGGGATAAAGCAGTTTATCAGAATATGGATGTTTTACTGCACACTTATTTTTCTGAAACTTGTGTACTTCATTAAAACTTGATTGACAGACTGACTGATATATATTTGAGCTTTGGGATAATGAAAGTGACTAAAAACAGATTAGTGACAAAAACAGCACTGATTAATCCTATCACCAGAGAAAACATATTGGGGAATTAGGGTAAGAAATACATAAAATCAGATGGCAACAAGAAAAAAATCAAAGAATAAACAACCCTGCACAAAAGAGGCAGCAACAACATAGATGGGAGGATAGGGAATAATATTAAAAGAATGCACTTTGTTTACTGTATTGGAGTTTGCTGAAAATGAAATGGAGAAAGATAATATGGAAGAGTAAAAAGGAAATGAGCTGCAGTGACAAAAGAGAGTATTTCTAAGAGCACTAATATATTTATTCCATGGACAGGAAATGATTAGAAGAGACAAGCAAAACAGCCTGCACTATATTTATATTAGAATTACTAATTAGTAGCTTGATTATTTATTTGCTTTTGCATATATGACCTTGTAGCTATAATTTGTTGTTGTTCACTGCTGCTGGACTTGATAATAAATGAAGGTACATATAAAAAAAGGTAAACAATTCCAAGTAATAAATCTAACCACATATCTATCTATAGCTATCTAATATATATATATATATATATATATATATATATATATATATATATATATATATATATATACAGGGGCAGCTCATCCTATCGGACTGCTGGACTGCAGCTCTCCCACCTAGAAAAAAACAAAAAAAAATCTGTAAAACAAAAAAACAGTCCCGATCCTCTGCGCATGCGCAGACAACTCAGACTGCCTTTACCAGCAGCCCGGATATGGAGAAAGAGGTACCCAGCAATCATTGTTGTGACATACCAGGAGTATGTGGAGTGATGACCGCACAGAACAGAGGAGCTCCGGACTGCTTCAGCAGCAGTCAGAACCAATGAGGAGGAGGACTGAGCTGCTCTTGTGGGACTGTCAGTACGCAGGCTTCGTGGACAAAGGCTTGGGGGATTTGGATTACCAGGTAGGTGTTCGTGGACAAGGGCTTGCTGGATTTGGTGTTCATGGACAAAGGCTTGGGCTTACTGGATTACCGGGTAGGTGTTCGTTCGGTCGCTGGAGTTTGGGCTGGTAGGTGAAGGCTTTAATACTGCAGAACAAAGGGTGTGTGTGATTGTGTGTGTGTGTGTGTGTGTGTGTGTGTGTGTGTGTGTGTGTGTGTGTGTGTGTGTGTGTTAAAATGCCCCAGTTACTATATACTGGGGGCTAGAGAGAACAAATGGTGGTGGGTAGAGGTACTCAGGCTTGAACCCTGTACCTTGTATGCAGGTGTTAAGGACCTGAATTCCCTACTCACCACCATTTGTAAAAACAATTGCAGATTTTTGCCTCATATTTGATCTGATCTCTTCCTCATAATATCTGTGGTTTCTAAATGCTGCAATGCTTGATATTTGATGGTGCAGTGGTAGCATTGTTGCCTCACAGCTGCAGGTTCTCAGGTTTGATTCTTGGCTGGGGTGCCTTCTGTGTGGGGTCTGCATCTTCTCCCTGTGTTTGTGTGGGTTTGCTTTTGTGCCCTCCCATGTTACAAAGACATGTCTGCATTATTTCTTCCTGGGCCTCTGCTGAAAATTGTTTTTTGTTCCAAGTCAGATTGTCCTGATTAACAAATGTTAAATAAAATTGACAGGCATTTGAATTTCAGACTTCAGGTTTCTGAATGTTTAATTCCTTACATATTTGATGGTGCAGTGGTAGCATTGTTGCCTCACAGCTATAGGTTTTCTGGTTTGATTCTTGGCTGGGGTGCCTTCTGTGTGGAGTCTGCATCTCATCCCTGTGTTTGTGTGGATTTGCTCTGGTGTCCTGCCATTTTACAAAGACGTATCTGCAGTATTTCTCCCTGGGCCTCTGCTGAAAATTGTTTTTGTTCCATCAGAAGTAAAATTGACAGGCATTTGAATTTCAGACTTCATATTCAGAAAATACATAGTAACACAACCTTTTATTCTAGCAATTTTCTAAGTTTATAAGATGAATATTTGAAATTTGTCCTTATTTTTGGGACTGTATTGCCCCATTATTGGCTGTATCCAGTTTTTTTGTGCTAAGGTTGAAAGCTATGGCAAGAACTGAATTCAATGAATATGTTTGAGGGCTGTATTCCCTCATTACTGGGTTTGTCCAAGTGTTTTGTGCTAAAAGGTTGACAGCTATGGTAAGAACTGAATTCATTAAATGATAGCCATTTAAGTTTCAGTCTTCCTCTCTTTCTCAAAGCAGCTGATTTGGCATAGTGGTATGTTGCTCTGACTGTTTTGCACAGGGACCTTGGCAGTAAAATTTATGGTGGTAACACAGCATTTTATTCTAGCAACTTTCCAAGATTATACAAGCAATGTTTAATGTGTCCCTGGTTTTTGGACTTTTGACCCCCCCCCCCCCCCAATAAATTTGGCTTTTTCCGGATTTCTTGTGCTGCGAAGTTGAGAAGCAGTTTGAGTATTGAGTAGATTTTACAAGGAGCTGAGAGCTGCAGGGGAAGAGAAGTTTAGTGCTGCTTGTACTAAGTCAGCTTGCATTGTTAATAGCACAACAGGTTGTGTACTTGCTTTTGATGGAGAAGGTTGTTGGTTCTACTCCCACAAGGGGTGAGTACTGCCGTACTGAAAAAGTTAAGATACTAACTATGAGCCTGTTATCAGTTTGCCATCCATTTCCTATTGCAATATCATTTTTAATGTATTGTAGGCAATTTATTCCTCAGGGGCATCAGACACTTTATTTTTGATGAAACCATGAAATATAAAGGTGTTTGCTAGCAGCAACATCTTCATTAGTTACAGATTTATTTAATGTGGAATTATTTAGATGACTTTTTTACTTCTACAGAGATTGTGCATATTTACTGATAATGGTGGACTGTAGAATTGTGCATATTTACTGATAATGGTGAACTGTAAAATTGTGCATATTTACTGATAATGGTGGACTGTAGAAGTTTGAGTAGACTTTTATGATGGAAATGTTCTGAACTTGGCAGTTTTGTCATTATGGGTGCATGCATTTTGTTTCATTGTTTACTGGAAAAATGTTCAAAACAATAGGAAGGTGTATCAAAGAGCACATGTATGTTTCATATGCAAGGGGCCTATGATATGAAAACAGCCCAGAATTAATCTTTATCTGCCACTGGTAAAATGTATTTCTTTGAATGTGGGTTTCAATGCTGTTTCAATGAATGTGAGTTTCAAGGGCAGAGACGTTTTAATGCTAAGTTTGTTTAGCAGATGTCTTAGTGTTTGTGCTGTAAAATGCAAAATAAAACTTTCAAATGAAGTCCAAATCATCATAGAAGTAAATCAGTATGCACACTAGTGTTTATGGTAAATGGAGTGAAATAGCCAAGTAATGGATCATTGGAATGGCTGCAGGGGAAGGCTCCATTCGACCATGATTTTGTGAGGGGGAAGGGTGGCAAACTTAAAGACAGCCCCAGCTGAACTATACCTCCCAACTGTCCAGATTTTCAAAGAATGAATAGATTTTTGCTTCTTATTTTTGGTTTGTTCCTCATAAAATGTGTGGTTTTGTGGCAAATCATTTAGGAATTAAGTCACTAAATAATGACACACTGAGTTTCTGACTTCATAACCTTCAGAAAAATGCATGCTAAAGTAAGACCTGTTCTGTCAACTGTCTCAGTTTATACAAGAGCAATTTTTAGTACTGTTTATATGTTCCCCCAATATATTTGGCCTTGTCCAGATTTATTGCATTAACAGGTTGAGAGGTACATGCAAATAAATTGCTTTATAGAATTAGGCATAGCCAAACCTCTCAACTGTCCCTGATTTTGGCTCAAAATGTTGCTCTTCCCCCTAATAATCCCTCCGCAAAATAGAAATTTTGGAAGAAAACATGGAGGGTTTACAATTAAGAAATAACTGTAATAATCAGAGTTATAGATTACTTTTATTTCAGAAATGCATGTAGATTCTTTTATTTTGTCAGCTGCTCAAGTTAGCAGTACTAATATTAAAGTGTCCCTTCTTTGACAGGTTCCCAGCTGTATTGTGTGGCTATTTTATATTTTTACAT
>NC_056735.1:51701601-51744101 GCF_019279795.1 Protopterus annectens
GCACCACAAATGCAGCCTAAAATGCCACCCGAAGCAGTGCAGCATGCTTTACAAGTAACATATCAACTTTTGTTAAGGAAGGCAGAGGAGAAGGTACCTTTGAATCAGAAGGCAAGGCTTATTTCATTCAAATTGTTGAATACCAGAAACATGCAAGCCCTCAGGACTAATTTTAACTCATCCATGCTAGAACATGTTTAAACATACAAAATCTTTCAGGACAATGAGTTAATGTTCTGCTAGTTTTCCTATAGCTGAATTCTTGTATGGCAACCCTGAACATTGAAGATGCCTAATATATTTCATTGAGACCTTCACACAAAATTGTCTGTTTCCAAGTAACATTACACCATTTTCAGTTTTCATTTCTGCCATGTGGATTATCATCATTCCCTGGTGATAGCTTTTCTAGGGCAACAGTAGATGTAGTTTTGACTAATTAAGAAGTATAGGATACATGTCTTCTTTCATCTTCCTCGTCTCCCATGATGAGGAAAACTCAATGGTGAGATGTGTAGTGTTTACCATTTTAACCCTGTCCATAGCTTTGATGACGTTCAAGAACAAGACCACCAGAATGAGCAAGCACAAGCTGCCCTTGATGAAAACAAATTGTGTTGGATTGAGTGTCTGAAGATTTCCAATGTCTTTATTTATAATATCCATGATAATTCTTTCCATTACCCGATGTATGAGACTTCTTATACTTCTAGGGTATGGAATGCAGACTAAAAGCACATGGGATGAATCTATGTATGGATGAAACAGTTGTCATGGCAGAAAACAAAGGAATCATAAGAAGGGTAATATTGATATAGAAGGGAAAAAGTACAGTTGTGTACCCTTACCATAAATGTAGATGTTCGAGTGTATTCACTGTTGCAGTCATTACATTTGGGTTATCTGCTGGCAGGTTGCCCTCAGTCAGCCTGCATTCCAAAGACTTGGGTCCTGCGTCAGTTGCTGTCTCCTGTTCCATGACGTCAGGTCGTCACGGGTATAAAACAAGCAGCCAACACCATTTTCTTTAGTTTTTCTTGCCCCAGATGTCAGGTGCCCCCCAAAAAGGTAGCAAAAAAAATATATATATAAACTATATATACATGCAATAATACAAACTTTACCTTCATCTACAAGCAAATACACCACATAGGTTGTAGAAGATAGTGAAGGAAAGAGAAACTCCAGAATAAAAGGGGGGATGGCGGGTAACCTGGACTGCAACAGTGAATACACTCGAACATCTACATTTATGGTAAGTGTACACAACTGTACTATGTTCTTCATGTTTTACTGTTGCAGTCATTACATTTGGGTAGAATCCCAAAGCTATGGATGGGAGGCTGGAGCTAAACAGCATTAGGAGTGGCTATAAGGCCCTGCAGAACTGCAGTGGCAAAGCCTGCCCTGGACGTAGAGTAGAGAGGCAATTGATAATGCTTTGTAAAAGTGTGAACAGAACTCCAAGTAGCAGCCTCTAGAATGTCTTTGGTTAGTACACTTCAGAGAAAGGCTGCTGATGTAGCTGCAGCTCTGGTGGAATGAGACCTAATGCTGTTGGGCACAGGTTTGCCATGGTGTAAGTAGCAGAAATGAATGCAGTGACTTATCCACTTTGAAATAGTCTGCTTTGAAATAGCCCTTCCTTCTGATCCTGCAGCATATGTCACTAGTAACTGCTCAGTTTTTCTTAGAGCTTTAGTCCTGCTCAAGTAGAATCTCAGCTGTCTGTGTACATCCAATGAATGCAGAATCCTCTTCCCCTTGTTCTGCGGATTTGGATAAAAGGTTGGCAGATGAATAGTTTGGTTAAGAGCCACAGTGGAAACCACCTTAGGCATAAATGAAGGATTGGTCCTCAGGGACATCCTGTCTGGGCAAAAAATATGATAAAAGGCTCCACAGCCATGAGGGCCTGTAGCTCTGAGATGCTTCTTGCTGAAGTAATTGCCAGGAGCAGAGCTGTTTTCCATGATAAGAACTTTAGGTCTGCAGTAGCAGCAGGAGACAGGCTGAGCTTTTCTAACACATAATTGAGGTCCCATGCAGTAATTGGTGATCATCTGGGAGGCCTTAAATATTTGGCCCCTCTAAGATACTGCTTTAGTAAAGGATGAGAAAAGATTGGTGGCTCTGTGTTGTAATGAGCCGAGATGGCGGAGGCATGGATTTTTATTGATGAAAAAGATAGGCCTTTGTCAAGCATCTCAGTCAAGTATTGTAAAATCTGAGGAATATTTGGCTCTGCTGTATCAGTTCCTTGTGTTTAGTTCCAAGCACAGAATCTCTTCCATTTATCAGCATAAGATTTAATAGTACTAAGCCTTCTGGCTTCCAAAATGACATCCATCACAGCTTTACTGAGAGGTGTTGTTTGAATAACTACATGATCAGCCATGCTGCCAGGTTCAGTGTTTGGAGCTGATTGTGCAGGATTTGATTATTTTGCTGGGACAGTAAGTGAGGTATACGAGGTAAGTACCAAGCTGGGAATTGAGACATGTTCCTTAGGATAGGGTACCAGTATTGGCGGGGCCAGTCCGGGGCAATTAGTATCATCTTTGGTTTCTCCTGTCTGACGTTTAGTAGTACCTTGGGAAGAAGAGGCAGAGGAGGAAAGGCATAAACTGATAGTTTTTTCCAACTGAAGGATAGGGTGTCCACTTTCCATGCTTGTCCAAGATAAGTCCTTGTGCAGAATTTTTTCAGTTGATAATTTTAAGGAGAGGCAAATAGGTCTATGTCCGGTCTCCCCCATTTCTTTATTATCATGCTGAAGACTTGTGGATCTAGTTTCCACTCGTGAGGGTCCATAAAATTTCTGCTTAAATCATCTGCCAGAGTATTTTGCTTTCCTGGCAGGAATTGAGCTTGAAGATGTACTTGGTAAGTCAAGGCTGTGTCCCACAGTGCCATGGCTAGTCTGTAATGGGGATATGAGTGCATGCCCCCCTGCTTGTTTATGTACCACATCACCATGGTGTTGTCCATCTTTATCATTAGTTGCCCTGGATGAAGTAAGTCTTAGAAGGCTGTCAGGGCATTTTGAACAGCTAACATCTCTTTTTGATTGATATGCAGATGCATTTGTTTGGGGTCCATATACCCTGAATTCATCTTGTCACCAGGTGGGCCCCCCATGCATAATCTGATACATCTGTTGTTAAGGTTCGGCTGGCAGGGGGTAGAGTGAAAGCCCATCCCATGTTCTGGTGACATGCCTTTGCCCACCATAGAAACTCCTGTTGTAGGCAGGGAATGAGAGGAATAATTGCTTCCAGACTGTGACTATGTTGACTCCATAAACTTTTTAGGTACCATTGTAGTTTCCTCATATGCAGTTTTGCATATGGAGTCAGTAGGATGCAGGATGCCATGAACCCCAAAGCCTGCAGAGTTTGTCTTGAAGATAACTAGGTTTTTGTTGCCATCAGTTTGAAGTAAGAAGTCAGTTGCCTTTGTTTGTCTGGTGTGAGGAAAGCCATCTGGGCAGTTGTATTCAAGCTTGCACCCAGGAATGTTATCTTTTGAGAGGGTACCAGTTGTGATTTCTTTTTGTTTATTGTGTACCCTAGGCATGTTAGAAGTCTTTTCACAAATGCCAGGTGCTGAAGAAGAATGTCCTTGTTCTCTGCTTGAATGAGACAGTCGTCCAAGTAAGGATAAATTTGTATACTTTTTTGTCTGCAAAATGCAATTACTGGTGCCAGGCACTTTGTAAAGACCCTGGGCGCAGTAGATAAGCCAAAGGGCAGTGCAGAGAATTGGTAATGCATAGAGCCAGCCTTGAAACAGAGGTATCTTCTGCATGATTCCCTTATTGGGATATGCAGGTATGCCTCTTTTAGCTCTAATGTCACCAGCCAAGTGTTCTTGCCCAGCATGGGCAGAAGCTGCTATAAAGTTAGCATTTTTAATTTTAGAATGTCCAGGTATGTGTTCAAAATTGATAAGTCCAGTATTGGACGCCAGGCCTTGTCTTTTCTGGGTACCAAGAACACTCTTGAGTAAAAACCTTGTCCTTTTTCCTGTTCTGGTACTGCCTGAATAGCCCTCATATCCATGAGGGAAGTATCCTGTTTCTGTGCCTCTGCCCATTGATTTTTTGGCAGATCCGACCAACCATTTGCCATTGGCAGAGTATGGAAGTTGTATCTGTATCCCTGAGATACTATGTTTAGTACCCACTTGTCCTGGGTTATTAACTGCCAATTTTGAGCAAAAAGTGCTAACTTTCCCCCTAAGGGTGCTGCCAAAAGGTAAGTGCTTGGTGATGGCAGAGGGAAGTCATTGTGACTGTTTTCTGTAGGGTTGCGCTTTATCTCCTCCAGATCTACCGTAGAAGCACCCCATTGCTTTGACCTGTAAGAATCTTGTGCTTGGTATCTGGAAACTTTAGGGCATCTGGATTTGCCCCTTTGAGCTCTGTCAGACACAGGAAAGGACCAATTTTTTGTAGGCCAGTGTCTACTGAATCTTGGTGGCTGCACTTGTAAGAAGTCTTTTACAGTTTGCATAGACCTAGCTTTGTCCTCTGTTTTCTTTAAAACCTCTTCTGCCTTAATACCAAACAGAGTATCATGCTGTAAAGGTGCATCCAGTAATTTAGCTTTAACATGATCAGGCAAATTTTGCTATTTTAGCCAGGCATGCCTCCTAATCACAGATCCAGTAACTGCGGCCCTGCAGGAGGCCTTTAAGGAATCAAAACCAGATTGCAAAGTATGCTTTCCAACTTGTTCTGCTGCATGCAATAATTCCTGCAATTTTTTATTTTCTGCACATTCAGAAATCAACATCATATTCTGTTTCAGCAATCCCATAACATGTTGTTGATACTTGAACATATGAAACTGGCAGTTTAAGGCCCTAATTGCCAAGATTGCAGATGTATAAACCTTCTTTCCCCATCTATCCAGTGCCCTTGAATCTCTGTGAGAGGGGGTAGGATTTTTTGCTGTTGAGGCCTTAACCCCCTTTGGACCATGTGAAATAGTTTCAGGGTCAGCAGCAGGGTTTCTAAATAAGAATTTGTGTGAGTCAGGGACCCTGTAATATCTGTCTGGCTTGCTGGGAGCCGGTGGTAAGTAGTCTGGAGTTAAGCTTGACTCGGAAAACACATCATCCACAATGTCTAAAACAGGAGGTATGGCTAAAGGCCTATGCTGAGGGAGAAGAAGAAAATCCCTGAGCCTTTTTTTGATTCTGAGAAATCTTGATTCTCCCAGTGAAAATGCTCCCTCAAAGTATGCAAGGTTTCTCCAAATGAATAATCCTCAGGAGGTGATGCAGATGGGATAGATTCCTCTGCATCAGAATCCTCATAGGGAGGTATAGATAATTCCTGATCAGAAGAGGAATCAGAAGAAAAATAAACCTGATCTGAAGATTCATAATTAGTGTCTTGCCTAGGCCTCTTATCAGGATGGTTTTGGGAACCCCTGATCAAGGTAATTAGGTCTTCAGTCATTTGATCATCCATTTTTTGGGCATAGAGGCCTGTGCACATGGCTCATGCATCAGTTTTTTAGCTTTATAAGTTGCTTTTGTCTTTGATTTTGAAGTTGGCGTCAGTTTTATATAAATGTTGAGGCCTGAATACACTCTCAGAAGCTGGTGCCTGCTCAACGGCTCTGGACCCATCCAAGGGAGAGACATCCATGGGTACAATACTTTGAGGATCTCGCGGTGTGCCGGACTCCACATGGGTCTCGGTAGGGGCCTGTGACTCGAATGTAGCGGGTATCAGGTGCTGCAAAAGTACCTCACTGAGTACCGGCGAACCAGTGACTGGCTTAGGAGAAGCGTCATCGTCGGTTTTGGACCTTGACGGTCTGTCTCTGTCCTTTTCCTTGCATTTTTCTGTGCTCCGGTAGTCGGATTGCTATCCAACAACATTTCATTGTAGTTAAATCTGTTTCCAAAATATTTTGAGGCAAAAATATACCGACGCTTAATATGCGTTGGTTAAATCTAGCACAAAACCAACAGCCAGGCACATTGTGATCAGGGCCTAGGCAAGGAATACAGTATAAATGAAAATCCTTATGAGGTATTTGCTTTCCACAAGTAATACAATTATTAACTTTTTCTGACATTGGTATGGAGCAAGAAAAAAGTTTCCCCAATGGGGTACTTAGCTTTAGTGAAGACTTCAGTTCTGAAACTTGAACTCGAAAATTTCAGGAGTTGGCCAACCGGCACTTGCGAACTGCTTCTGCTTCGGGCACCGCGCGGCAAGAAAGACTAAAGAAAATGGCGTTGGCTGCTTGTTTTATACCCCTGATGACCTGACGTCATGAAAGAGGAGACAGCAACTGACGCAGGACCCAAGACTTTGGAATTCAGGCTGACTGATGGCAACCTGCCAGCAGATTACCCAAATGTAATGACTGCAACAGTGAAACACGAAGAACATCAGTGGATCAGGTTAACAGCTTCAAGTGTTTGGGAGGAGTGGATGATAAGAAGGGAAGTCTGAATCAGGAGTTGTGAGCTAGAATTAGATGGGCTGCAGCCAAATGGCACAGAGTTTGAAGGGTAGTATGTGACAGAAGAATGCCAAAGAAGCTGAAAAGTAAGATGTACAAACGGTGGAGAAAACATTACTTCTGTATAATACCAAAACCAGGGCACTGAAGGCACAAAAGTTAATGACAATAGATGAGGCAGAGATGATGTGTCTGAGTTGGGTGGTAGCATGCAAATTGTGGGACAAATGTATAGGGGCAACAGAGCAGAAGATAAAGTAGCTTCAATTGCAGACAAAGTCAAAGAGAATATATTATTGTGGTTTGGGCACATGTGTAATAGTTGTACTAGACATGGAAGAGCTCTCAGATCATGTGGCCCAGGCAGGTATGACCCTAGCCCTGAGTAGCATCCTGCCTTCGCCCAGAATGATACCACAATATAAGGACAAAATGAGTGACTTCTACAATTGGCTAAGCTTCTGGTGTCATTCAAAGGGGATCCAGTATCTGTCTGCCTGGGACGACATGATCGACAGACCACAATGCTTTGCCAGAGATGGTCTGCACCTGTCGCCCCTGGGTTTCAGGTTACTGGCTAAGTCTCTCACCACCCCTATAGTGCCTTTTTTAGGCAAAGTTCAAAGGACAAAATCACCACCGTAACAGGTACAAGCATGCAAAATCTGAAGGTAATGCTACTCAATGCTAGAAGTCTAAACCTCAAAATGCACTCTCTCGAGGCACTCCTAAAAATGGAGAACATCGATATCTGTGCAGTAACTGAGACCTGGTTCAAGGCTCCAGAGAGCACCCCTGCAATACCAAGCTACAACTCTTACCACACTTTTCGGCCACCAAACCAGGACCGAAACACTAAAGGTGGAGGAGTGTCAATATTCACCCAATACAATGCATCTGAAATTCTCCAGGTGCAACTAACACAAGGTAAGACTGCAATCTAAATTGTAGCTTGCTACAGATCCCCCAACATACCCCAAGATTCTCACTACACCTTTCTAAACATACTGGAAAATATTAAGATAGAAACAAACACCCTAATACTGGGTGATTTTAACTACCCTGCCATTAACTGGGAAAACTACTCATGTACCAACACCTTTGCCCAACGGTTCTTGGAATTCATAAATTCCAACGCCCTGGATCAACTAATCCATAGTCCCACCAGGAGCTCCAATATCCTAGACCTGGTCATTACCAACATGGGAAATCGATGCTCCACACCTATGGTCATTCCCTCGTTAGTCAGGTCTGACCATAAGCTAATCACCCTTAACATCCACATCCCACCACCACCCCCCAGTAAGGAAAACTCCATAAAAAACTTCTCCAAAGCCAACTTCATGCTACTCAAGTCAGAAGTGACAAACTTCATGACACCCATGCAGATGGGAACTGAAAGTTCAACTGCTGAATCCTACACTAAGGCACTGTACGAGCACATCCACTCATGCATGAATCGTGCCATCCCAAATAGAATCAAGATGCTCTCATCCAAAAAAAGGAAGCCAATCTGGTGGTCCCCTGCCATAAACAAACTTTACAACAAAAGGAAGAAACTGTTGGAGAAAAGAGGGAAATCCCAGGATGCAAAAACTCCCTTACCAGCCTCAGTAAGAAACTGAGATCCCTAATAAAATCCTCCAAAGCTGGTTACGAAAATAAAATTGCCAAAGATTCCAAAGGCAACCACAAGGAATTCTATAACTATGTCAAGAATCTAAATGGCAATGCTCAGATCTGCTCTGAGCTAAAACAGAATGGCATTAAATATACTGATCCCAAGGATATTGCCAATATCCTGGCAGATCGATTCAGCGCCAGCTTCACTCCTCTCTCACCCCCTACATGGCCCATCTCAATACCGGAAGATTGCCAAATTCTGGTAATAACGGCCACACAGGTAAAAAATGCACTCTCCAAAGCTAAGAGTACAGCATCCATGGGACCAGATGACATCCCGGGCTGTGTACTACATGAACTACAATATGAACTGGCACCTCACCTAAGTGTCATGTTTAATCATAGCCTCACCTCAGGTTTCGTGCCCACTGAGTGGCGCAGAGCTACAGTTATCCCACTCCACAAGGGGGGATCCACCTTGGATCCCGGAAACCTCCGTCCCATCAGTCTGATGAGCCTTATCTGCAAGGCATATTATCATGGAACTTGTAAACAAAGACATTGGCAACCTTCAAACACTGGACCCCACCCAGTTTGGGTTCATAAAGGGCCAATCTTGTCTCCTGAACCTGATTGACTTCTTCGAATCAGTCTCCAGAGCCATGGACAAGGGTAAGGTGGTCCACACAGCCTATCTAGACCTTGCCAAGGCCTTTGACACCATCCCCCACTCTGGAATCATAGATAAACTTACTAAGCTGGGCATTAATCCCTACGTCACCCGATGGATTGCTAACTGGCTTACTGATAGAACCCACACTGTAAAAGTAGCCAACTCCAAATCCAACTCCCAACAAGTGACAAGTGGAGTGTCTCAGGGTTCAGTCCTGGGACCGCTCTTGTTTGGCATCTACTTCTCTGAAGTACAGGGCAACACTAAGGGACTCTGGCTAACAAAGTTCACAGATGACTGCAAACTGGGAGCCATTATTGAATCCCCAAATTATGTGGATACTCTACAAAAGGGCCTTACAGAAACAGATGCTTGGTGCCAGAGCCGTGGGCTCAAGCTCAATGCCAAGAAATGTATAGTTATCCCCTTTGGGAAAAAACATGTATCCATGAATTACCATATAGGTGGCAGTACACTAAACACCAAAAGTGTGATAAGAGACTTAGAGACACAGGTGGACAGTGGTCTCACCTTCGATAACCACATTGCCACAACAGTCAGGAAATCCTTCTATGTGGCACACCTCATCACTAAGGGCTTTTCATCCAGAAAAAAGGAGATCATTGTCCCACTGTACTCATCCCTCATTAGACCCATTATAGAATACAACGCCCCATTTGGTATGTATCTTTCAAGATATCTGCAGCAACTGGAAAGGCCGCATAAATACCTCACTAAAAGAATCACAGGCCTAAAGCAGATGCCCTACACTGACCGCCTTAAAAGACTCCAGCTATACTCTGTCGCATATTGTCTACTCAGAGGTGATCTCTACTTAACATACAAGGCCATGTCAAACCCAGAGCTGTTGGACATGCTACACTTAAAGAAATCCCAATCCCTCAGAGCCACACGCTCCAGGGATCTAAACCTTGTCATCACAATAAACAAAACATGCTGGAGGGATAGGTTCCTGACCCAGAGACTCCTCAGACTCTGGAATAGATTGCCCATACATGTCAAGCAGAGTGCCTCTTTGGCCCTCTTCAAAAGGAACCTTGACGATTGGATGGGAGAAAGGAAATTCACCCCGGGATCACGTCAGTCACCCTGCTAGACAGGGGTCCAGGGAAGTAAATAGTGTGGGAAGAAATAGCCAGGGAATTGTTATGGCTAGGCTTGTATAGGCCCTAGGGCTGATAGCCTAGTACCAACCTATGAACCTACACAGAGAAAGATAGATAAGCGTTTTCATTTTCTGATATGATTTTAAATTCATTTTTAACAGTTTGCATCTGCTTTAGCCAAGGTCTGTAAGCCTATATTAGTAATTTCAGTTTACAGCTGCACTGCATTTTTGCTGTTTAAATGGTCTTACTGCTGATATGAAATACTAGTTGCATTTTTATGTCCTGAGTGCATATCAGGATAGTTCAGGACTAGTCTTGCATTAAGTCAGTTTCAGGCCAGTCAGATCAGAGCTAAGGGTCTTACTGCTTTTCTCTCTCACTCACCCTGTTGTAGTTGTGTTCTTAAATCTAGTGTACCTGTTGTTGCCCACCCCTTATGATAATTTGACATCATAAGTCCCTCCCTCTACCTGTTTATTGGCTGTTGACAATAAGCACATAAATATCATTTTGTGGGGCTATGTGGCCAAGATGCAGGCTAGTTAAAAATATTTTCCTGACCTCTCACAGTCTTTATATTTACTGACATGAAAAATGGAAAACCAGGACTAATTTCCTCACAAAAATTACAGGATATAATATTTAAAGGTCACATTTGTTTTATTGGAAAAAGAAATTCAGGTATTTAACAAAATTCCTGTCAAAAACTTCAACAAAAAGGCTACTGATACAGTCACAAGATGAGCAACTCAAAATACAACTTTCAAGACCAGCCTTCAAAGATGGACCTGCAAACATTATTAGTCAACATGAAAATAAATAAAAAGTACCGAGCCTGTAAGGCTTAAACTAAACCAACTTTTAATGCACAAGAGAACAAAATGAAATGCCAACCTAGCAATTGTACAATGGGAGAAGACTTATTTATTAACATGTGAGAATATTTATTTTGATTGTATCCATTTGTGTGTTCATTTTGTGGATGATACTTTTTTGTTATGGCAAGGGACTGTGGGACAACTAGAAAGCTTTATTGAATTTTTACATCAAATGACTAGTTTCCTTAGATTCACACACAAATATTCTGCTGACAATATAGATTTTTTGGATGTACAACTGAACACGTCTGGAAACCTACATGGCAAAATGTTCTTTTACATAAAAGAAGCATGCACCCTAGACATGTCTCCCGTAATGTTCTGAAGGGCCAAATGTATAGATTGTTATGCTTACACAATGATGATCAAACTGCACATATAGCCCTTGAATTATTGAAACAGGAATTTCTTGAGAGGCGCTATACTGGTCCTGAGATAGATGTATGCATCTCAGAAGTCTGGACACAGAGGGTAGGTAGGTATAAATCTCCTTTTGAGGCTAGTCAGTCCAGTAATGACCCAGATGTGTTGCCAGTGGCTGACAGAGATATTTTTAGGGTTTTACTACAATACTCTAGTGACATCAGAATTTTTGTGATATTATTAAGGATAATTGGAAACTTTTGAATTGTGTACCAGACCTCAGAGGATAGATTGGTGAGACACCTCATTTTTGTTTTAGGAATAACAAGTCTTTGAAGAAGCATCTTTGTCATAGATCTTCCTCTGTTAATAATAGGAATGAGTCTACTAGGACTGGTACTTTTCCCTGTAGGAATTGTTCAGCTTGCAAATATATTTGTACCCTCCAAACATACACACATCCCAACACAGGTTTTACCATTAATGTTAGTTTTTATGCTGATTGTAAAACAGTTAACATTGTCCACTTTGCCTCCTGCCAGTTATGCCATGTTTTTTACATAGTAAGACTAATAGATCCCTTAAAGAAAGGGTTTTAGAGCACCAAAGGGAAATCAGGAATAAAAAAGAAGGTATTGCTTTGGCATTACATACTTTAGAAAATGGGGTAACACATGTCAGGTTTTAGACTTAGATCTAAGGGATGGTGACCTACCCAACCATACAGAAGCAGCAGAACAGAAATGGATACTGCTTCTTAATGCAGAGAGACCTCCAGGTCTCAATGGTGTTTTTACTTTAAAACCTTTTTTTGAAGACACGCCCTCTGAATCACTAGTATAGTCTTTGTTTTAACTAGGGACTGGTCTTTTATTGGCTTGATTACTTCTTTGTAATCCTATTTAATTGCTTTTTTGCTGTATTAAGAATGTCTGATGAAGCGGTGTGATAACCGTGAAAGTGCTCACTTTGTTTTATTTTGTTCTCTTGAGTATTAAAAGTTGGTTTAGTTTAAGCCTTGCAATCTCGGTACTTTTTATTTATTTTCAATTACTATTTTTTATTGTACCATTCCGAGTCATGTTGTTGTTTATTTTTACTATATTATTAGTCAACATGTCTGAACTAACCACAAAAATTGATAAACTGGACAGTAAAGTGGATTTATATAAAGAAGAACAAATAGAGTTTTTAAAAGAAATGATGCAGAACCAAAAGATCCAAATAACCGGGATGGAAAACCCATTAAATAACCTGGATTGGAGACTAACAGAACAAGAACTGCAAGTGGAATTTCTTTTGAACCAAAATACATCCTTAATAAATCAAGTGGATAATACTGAGAACAAATCCAGGAGGAATAATCTTTGGATTTATGGTTTACTTGAAAATGTGGAGGCTTAACACATGACCAATTTCCTCACAATCTGGCTTCCCAAAGCTTTAAATCTGCAAGAAGCCTTTTCATATGGAATTGAGAGGGCGCACCAGTCTTTGACTAAATTAACCATGTACAACAAGGACAAAAACCAAACCAAGATCTGTCATAGTTCATTTTTTATCTTCACAGAACAAAGACCTGGTTCTGAAGTAAGCATGGACCACTTCCCCAATTAAACAACATTATTAGGTTTGATAATGACTACTTGTCTACAGTGGCAGAAAAAAGGAAGGAATGTTTACCACTAATTAAGAAATTTAAACAACAACAATTAAAAGTTCATTGATTATTTCCAGTTAGACTTCACATTTTTTCCCAGAAGGCATCAGAACCTTTGAAACCCTGGGTACTGCAGTTTCTTTTCTTTCTAAAATCAACTGCCTAGATCAAACAGAAAAAATGGATTGTTTGGGACCTAATGTCAAACATCAAGCTGAGAAAAAAAGTAAAAAAAATAAAGGACACATGACTTTCATTATTTACTTGTTAAAATAAAATGTTTTTGCATTACTATGCACCTGCAGTTTATGGATAGGGAAATATAAATCTTCAGCACTCTGCCACATCAGGAAAAGGTAACTCATATTCATTTATCTTTATCACTTTGAATTTATAACCAACATTAATATTAAATCAAATAGACAATACAGTCATAAGTACAAAAACTGTTATTCCTGTTAACAATGCTTATAGGTTACCTAAATTGAATGACAACTGGGGATAGGTGTGTTTGAGTTGGGCTGGAGATTATACTAAAAGTGTTATTTGAATGTTGGTCCCATTGACTCTCTACTTATATATACAGTTGATACCCTTGTTACTCTTATAACAAAGCTTTAATAATGTGTTTAAATATTGATAATTATATGACTCCCTATTCATTTTCAAAAACGTGCACGCTGATTGGCCCAGCCCAATCAGCGTGCCCGTTGTAAATCCCACAATATACCAATGGGAAAAGGTCCGGTTGCCCAGAATTTTTTTTCGTTGTTATAAACTGCCCCAAAACCTTTTTTTTTTTTTACAATTAAAAAAAAAGAGAAAACGGAGCAACGGAGACTTTCTTTTCTCCATTGCTTCTGTTTCAAAGCCTTGATGTACCGGGTATGCATGGGAACGCAAGTCCCATACACATGCGCAGTACATCAAAAAGCAGACTCAGTATACCACAACTGGCGGAAGAACAGCAATCCGCCATTATACAAAGACGTTATTTAAGAAAAGTAAGTATTTTTTTTCTTAAATAATGTCATTGTATAATAGCAATAACCGACTCCGTGGTTGTGGTATATTGAAGATTTACCCACGATTGGCTTTGTTTAATCACTCGGGCTTCGCCCTCATGATTAAACCACACCAACCATGAGTAAATCTTCAATATACCACACCACGTCGTCGGTTATTGCTTAAATAATTAGTTTTTAGAGTACATGATTTACAGATGAAATGTTTTGTTTTAAGATGTATTGTAACTCATTTATACAGTATTTATTTATTTTTTTAATTTGTGGTAATACAGTTCATAAAAATGAACAGAGTAAGCCAGGAAGCTCGAGCTACACACAGAGAATCAAAAGCACCACACTTGCATTCTCTAGGTTCCCACTGGAATCGCGAGCTGATTGCACTGTTTTTTGTTTTAGAACTCTTAACCTAACTTCATAAAGCAATTCTGAAGCCTGGGTTTCCCACCGTCAAATAGAGGCACAAAAATGAAAGTAAAAGAAGCAGGGTGATGTCACTGCTTTACGGCACTCAGATATAGTTGTTTTATCATTTTAAACTCTTAAAGTGACACGCTATTTTACTCAAGTGTATTAATAGTTTACCACAGATTATAATCTAATGATTTAGTAAAACATACAGTAAAAATAAAAAAAAAAACAGTTTTGCTTTACAGATTGCATGTTAAGTCTACACATTTACCGATTAAATATCCACTTTTTTTATTACAATTAATTGATTTGAAAGTTTTGTGTCACAAAAACAAACAGTCCGATAAGAGGAGGCAATTTCATTCTGTAGTCCACATATCTATTCCAGGGGTGGCCACAGTGGTGTAGCAATTAGCACTGTCACCTCACAGCAAGAAGTTCTCCGGTTCGATCCTTGGCTGGGGTGCCTTCTGTGCGGAGTCTGCATGTCCTCCCTGTGGTCGTGTGGGTTTCCTACCACATCCCAAAGACATGCTGTAGGTAGAATGGACAGTCTAAATTGGCCCTAGGTGTGAGTGTGTGCATGTGTGTGCCTTCCGTGGAAGGTTGGGCGCCAGGGTGGCAACTCAACACCGTAAAAACTCTACTGCCAGTCATGAGCAGACAGGTGATCTGCTGTGATGGCCCCTAACCAGGAAAAGCCAGAAGAAGAAGTCTACATATTTATTCCACACTGACATTTATCTGCAAACCATAAGAGCAGAAGTCATGTATAATGAAAAGTTGCTGATTACAGTTTTTGTATTTGCTGATGTTTCATTTTAGTCTATGAAGGATGATGTAAGTTACAGAGTTTTGTAGTCCTTTTACATTGATAGAGCAATCATGTCATTAGATAAAGGCAGTACATCAAAGGCTACAACTATGTGTAAAAGGATGACTTTGAACATTAAAATATGATCACATACAAGTGAAACTTTTAAAACAGTTTTAGTGTAATACAGATTGAGTTACTTAAGTAAATGTTTCTCAGTTTGTGAACTCAGAAATGGAGACTTGCTCAATACCTTACTGCTATCTATATCAGTTCAATTATGCAGCATTGTCATCTGACTTTACAATTCAATGTGGATTGTTAGTGTGTTAAATAATACTGTAGATGAACCAAATCTTTCTATTTATAAGGTTGTTTTAAGCTTATATAACCTACACTTCACCTTTTCAGGACTTTTAAAACATATATAATTACATACACATGACACTGCTACAAGTTGTTGTTGTTATTGTTGTCTCTTTCGGCTTTTCCCAGTTAGGGGTCGCAACATCGGAACTCCGGTCCGCTAATGATTGGCAGTAGATTTTTACATGCCGAGTTGCTGGCCCTGACGCACAACCTTCAATGAAGGTACACCCATTCACGCATGTCTCCACACAGAAGACACTCTAGTGGAGAATTGAACAGGACGACATCTTACTGGGAGGTGATGACGCTACCGCAGCACCACCACCGCAGTTTCTACAAGTTGTATAATGTTTTAATAATCTACCCTGAATAAATCAGAGAAACAATACCCAAACATAAATTATACAGGCTAACCAACATATGGGTTTTCATCTTGTTTTTGTGTTGCTTAAACTTAGAAAAGAAAAAAAAGAGAAGGTTTTAACATATTATAAAACTCTTAAGTACAGCAGTGCAGCCTATATTTAAGCATAACTAAGATAATTTCTCTGGTTAAAGATAATTTATATCAACCTGTATGATGTGTTGATATGTTATTGGGATTGTTAGTTCTTGTCACCCTTAGTAGACTGAATTTAGAATATATCAGACTGGTTAATAACCATACGTTTACTATTATAATTATCCTATAGACTGATAACATACTTTCTGATTAACAAGTAATGACTTGACAGGGTCAGTGTATAGTGTCTATAATAGGGAGAGGGACACTTTGATGCTTTGTCATCTGAAGTGTAGGAGTTATAATAATCCCATGGATAGAAAGGGGTTCATTGTTCAGGTTTTGACACTACAATGTTTCTTATGTTTTTTTTTACTTGCCTAAGTATATTAGTCACACTAAAAGGAAACTAAAATAGTTATTTTTTATTCACGACTGTACAGAAACAAGAACTTTTATATCTTATTCTGCCTAATGGAATACAAGTTCAATTAACTCTACAAATAGCATTATTTAAATATGAAGGTGATCTCAATTAATGTTAATGGGTTGAATAATAAATGTAAAAGACTAAGTTTATTTAAATATGGTAAAATTATTAACCACAACTGATACGTCTGCAAGAAACACATTTATTAAGAAAGACCTTAATCTACTCAGCTTCAACGGTTATACAGTATTAACAAGTTCATCACATAAAAAAAAAAAAGAAGAGGGGTAATGATTTTATGAAAAAAAAATCTGACATTATGCCAGAAATAATAAGCTCATATCAAGATAAATCTGGGATGCTTTGTATGTCAACTATCTCAATAAATGGTAAACTGTATACTTTTATTAACATTTATTGGATACCTGGGTTCAATGCAAGTATAGTTAAATAACAGTTAGAAGAAGTAATCTGGCACTCCATAGGGAACTTGATAATAGCTGGGGATTTCAATTGTATGTTGTTGTTGTGTCTTTCGGCTTTTCCCGGTTAGGGGTCGCCACAGCGGAACTCCGGTCCGCTAATGATTGGCAGTAGATTTTTACGTGCCGAGTTACCAGCTGTGGCGCACAACCTTCAATGAAAGTACGCCCACTAGGTAATAAAGACACTAACTCAATAAATACCAGAAGGAAACTGCAACATCAAAGACACTATCAGAATTTGTTGAACCATATAATCTTAAAGACGTTAATGAATATGCAGACAAAGATTCTCTGCATTACACGTTTTTTCACATAGGTATAACACACACTCAAGAATAGAGTATGTATGTATATATATATATATATATATATATATATATATATATATATATATATATATATATATATATATATATATATATATATATATATATATCAAAGGAAACAACTACCTTTCTTAGCAATGTTAAAGTAATCTCTTGTCCATTAACAGACCGCAATACAATTACTTTTGAAGTAGAAGTTCATAACAAATAAAAGGTGACAATTATTAGAATACCATCCTACATAACAAATCTAAAAGAGTTTAAAAAATTTTATATAAAAGAATTACAACAATTTCTTGAATTAAACATAAATGAAGACACTTCAGAATCTATCTATGGGATGAATTAAAAGCATACATATATGGAAGAACATTAACTTGGTACAAAAATAAAAGGAAGCAATGGAACAAGCAATTAACTGAACTTCAAAAGGAAATAGATATTATTAAACTTAATATACAAAAAGGCCATAGTCAATTAACTAATGATTTAGCAATGAAAAATAAAGAATGTACTGAAATAGTACATCATAAAATAATGATAGAATTAGAAAAAAAATCTAACGTATTTCTTATTCAATAAATCCGAAGAGTCAAAGGAAAACAGCAGATAGAACTAAGAAAGTTATTAAAATGAATCAAATAAAATAAATATATAATTCCAACATTAATAAGAAAGTCTCAGACTTAAACACCATACTAAAAATATTTCAGTCACACTATCAAAAAATGAATACTAGCAACATAGAGATGAAATCAAAAGAAACAATTAGAAACTTCCTTCAGACTAATATCACTCCATCACACCATCAACTAAGCTTACCCTCTCTACCACATACCTCTTTCCTTCCCTCTTGTAAGGGGCTCCTCTCCTTACCAACCTGCATGCAACACTCAAAGGAAAACTAGCTTCCTGCTACAACAAAATTGCCAAATTTGCTACTGGCTCTAAATCCCTCTCACACCACTGTTACTCCCTACACTCACTGAAATGGCTAGAACTCCCTCACTACCTATCTTACATCCAACTCTCCACTGCCCACAAACTAATTTTCAACCCTTCTGACTGCCCCTCCCTCTCTTCCATCCTCACTATGCATCTCCCCACCCGCACTCTCAGATCTAATAATCAAAACCTCCTTGCTGTACACAAACCATCACGTAGCCCAGGCCACCTTCTTTTATCCTTCTCCATTGCACACAAATGGAATTCACTCCCTCCCTTCATCCATACTACACAAAATCTTTCCTCTTTCAAGGCACAGCTGAACTCTTATCTCTCCTCTTCATGGGAATGCTCCTGCTCTCACCCATCCTAAACCCCCACCTTCACTCCTCTTCCTCTTCTCATACTGCCCTACTCTAGCTCAATTATGCTTTCTGCCAGCCACGTATGGGGTGGGGGACAAAGGGGTTGTATATGTACATTTCCTCTTGGAATCTTCTACTAAAGTACTGTTTGCATTACCCCCTGCCTAACCCTCAATTGTCCATATCTAAACATATTGTATTATACCCTTACCACTCTTGTATTATCTGTTGCTCACAAACATTTTAAACTATTACTTTATTTAAACTCTGTATAACTGCCTGTTATATTTTATTTTTAGTGTAAATTTAAATATATACTGTGGAGCTTTTCTCCTCGGGTCTCCATTGAAATAGGGCTCACCTCAGCCAAATGGACTTTCCCGGTTAACAAACTTCAAATAAATAAATAAAATAAAATAAATAAATAATATAAACCTCAAGCTACAGGAACAACAGAGTAGACACACTGACAAGCAAATAACAATGTCCGAGTTGCAGAATCAAATTAAAAAAACTGAAACCCAATAAAGCACCAGGAGATGACAACAAAACTCCTGAAATGTATAAGGCATTGCCCAAAGAAGCTAAACCATTATTGTTGAAGATTGTTAACCAGGGTAAACAAGGAGTAATAGTTCCACCTTCTTGGAAATATAGTTTAATCTCACCTATTCTGAAATCTGAAAAAAAAAACTTCAGAATGTTCTTCCTTTAGGCCCATTTCATTGTTAAATGTAGATTACAGCATCTTTATGGCAATACATGCAGAGAGAATTAAACATATATTACCATCATTAATTGATCACAACCAGACAGGTTTCATAAAAGATAAAAACACTTACGATAATATTAAAAGAGTTCTTGCCTTGCTAGATTATGTTGATTTAAGTAAGAGAGACATGCTTCTGGTGAGTCCAGACATCAATAGCACCTTTGATTCAATAGACTGGAATTATTTACGGGTGGTACTAGAAGAAAATGTTTTTTCACAACAATTCAGATTCTTAATAAAACTATTATATGGACATTCTCTGGCCTATGTTAAGATTGGGTCATGTCTGTCTACTTCTATAGCTATTAGAAAGGGAACTAAGCAATGATGTCCACTTTCACCTTTAATGTTTGCATTAGCAATTGAGCCGTTTGCTAACTATGTTAGAATGAACACAAATATTAAAGGCATAGTAATTGAGAATAACTTAGAAATTAAAATACAATTATTTGCTGATGACATCCTGTTGACACTATCTAATAAAGAAAAATCATTAATTGAATTATTCCAAACAGTGAACTCCTTTCAAACTATTTCTGGTTTTGTATTTAATGAAATCAAAGCTAAAATGTTATTAATTAACTCAAATAAATGGGAATTAAATAATGACTTTCTTAATTACTTAGCACCTGATAATAAAATTAAATACCTAGGAATCTTACTAACTAGCAACACTAGATAAACAATAAATATTAATTATATTCATATACTAATTAATGCAGAAATGGAATAAGATGTTTTATACGATGGAAGATAGGTTGTATATAATTAAATAAATCATTTTTCCAAAATTGTTATATTATATACAATCGTTTTCCATCCCTTCTACTAAGAACATTACAGCAAGACAATAAAATGATGCTGACTTTCCTTTGGTTTAACAATAAAATGATGCTGAATTTCCTTTGGTTTAACAATAAGCCTAGAATTGCGCTTAACAACCATTTAAAAGGTTGGGAGAAGGGTGGAATTAATCTACCAGATATAGAGATTTATTCATTGGCATCTATTACTAAAACAGTTAATCTATGGCTGAACTCAACCTATACAGCCAAATGGAAATTAATTCATGAATCTATATGTAATATCATTAGTAATTCAGACCATAAACAATATAATATAAATCCAACAAAAGTCTTTTATAATGTGATAAGAGATAACATAATAGTTAATAAAAGTATAAAAACATAGTATATAATTGTTACTGAAACAATAATACTGTTTAGAAAATATATAAACATGAACCCAGATATAAAGACATGTTTTTTATATTACATTCTATAGCTTGTACACAAGAATGTATAACTACCTTTGATTCAAATGTAATTAAAGAGCTTAAAGACAAAGAAGTGATTTATTGGTATCAAATACTCAAATGCAATACATTTCTCACACTAGATCAAATCAAAAAGAAATTTGAGTTAGATGATAACTTGTGGCTACCAATACAACAAACAAGACAGTACATCACAAATAAGCTGGAATTCATGACACCAACTTTTAAAAATAATATTCCTAAGTTCATAGATCTTTTGATACTTTTAATAAATAATACTTCAAAAGGACAAGGATATCCATCCAAAATTCATAAGACCCTTAAAGAAACAAAGAACGATACAAATAATAGTTATTGGAATTATTATAATCTGTTTAAACAAAAGGATCCTGATAAAATGAAAAAGAAATGATCCTTTTATCACCAAGCCTTACTACCAAGTCAGTTCAGTGGAAATTATATGCACAGAAAATCTTACATAGATCTTTTCTAACCCCTCATAGATTAGAACTAATATATAAGCAACATATTGATTGTTAGAGATGTAAAATTTGCTTACAAAAGCAGATTGGGAACACGTTTTTTGATTATCAATCATTGAATAAATATTGGTTTGAAATCAATTATTTCTTTCAAATAAGTTGTAATGATACTTTTCAGTTAACCAAGTCATTAGTTTTTTAATGTACCCATACCACAATATGTCCCAAAAGTAAAATATCCTTTACTGTGAACATTGCTTGCCATTGCACGTAAAGCCATAACAACTTACTGGAAGAACAATGGACCAACAACTTTTCAAGATTTCAAGAAAATCCTTTGTGTTTCGAATGGAAGTAGCAACCATAAAGAAAAAAACTGATAAGACAACATCATACATCACTCATTGGCAGAAAGTTGATGAAATATTGGACAAAACACATTGATCTGATTAGTCAGCAAAGCATCTTGATACAAATTGCATATTGTTTATGTAAACGTGATGTTATCGGTTGTATACTTAGGCAATTGTATATAGTTTCTTTTGTAAATAGTTGACTAGTTGATTATGTTATATTATTTTTATGTTTCACTATTTATGGTTCAATCTATTTGAAGATATGGAAAAATGTTAATAAAAATTTCTTTGAGTAAAAAAAAATATCATTTTGCAAAGTTTCTCCTCTTAAACTACTCACCAGGCTAAAAGACCTTTGATAAAATAACTTAGTATTGAGTGCACTGATACTGCTTGCACTAATTTTAGTATTAGATTAGTGAGTTTTTTACTATAATTAGTTTACTGGTTCTTGCTGGTGGCAGAAGAAGGTTTCCAGGCTAGTTGTTTTTTATTGAAATTTAACTATTCAGCAACAAGTCCACCCAGATATTCTAAAACCAAACTCTAATCAGTTACAGTTACACCTGTCCCAGATTCATTCCTTCTGGCATCATAAACCAGCACTTCACTACAACTTCTCTAGCCATCCTGATTGAGAGGAGTATCTTGGGACAGTGTATGAATTGTCTCATGCTGTCTGATGATCATCTATAACTCACACAGCATAACAAAGTGTGTGAGAAATGTACACATATAATATCCTTGGAGGCAAAGATCTCACAAACAAACTTGGACAGCAAAATCATCAGCAGTCCAGCATAGTCTGTATCTCACAAGGCCATCAATATACACATAATCCCTCATATGCCAAGGTTATAAAGATTAACTTGCCTAAACCACAAAGACCAACAAAACACAACAAAAGCACAAAGCATATATAGCATATTAAGCCTACCTCCTGTCATACAACAAGGAGTCACAAAGTTGTACATGCTGAGCCCATAAGACAGGCATCAACCCAAACAAAACTTCTTGTTATAGGTGACTCCATTGTAAGACATACAGATGATATGAGTTTCACCTGGATGAGCAAGGAAAGAGTGATGGTTAGTTGCTTGTCTGGTGCCAGGATCCATCAGATCACACATGAACTCAAGTCATTGAACAAAAAGTACCAGTATGACTCTAATGACTTGAGGTGTACCTACCTGGATTATATGAAGAGAGACATGATGGAGTTCTCTGACTATATGTAAAGCCAGGTATGAGCCTAGCATTGAGCAAAGTTTTGTCTTCTCCAAGGATGATGCCATGATATGAGCAAAAAATAATTGACCTCAATAATTGGCTTAGTTCTTGCTGTCATATAAAAGGGGTCCAATATTTGTCAGCCTCGGTTATATGATCGTCAGACCACAATGCCTCACCAGGGATGGCCTGCATCAGTCCACTATAGGGTTTTGATTAATGGAGGAAAATTATCCACCATCATAGTGCCTTTTTTGGCAATGCCAAGCTGATTAACTTACCAACATAACTAAACAAGCAAACAAAAATATGAAAGTGTTATTGATCAATGCTTGGAGCCTGAACAAGAAACTCCATTCCCTTCAAGTTATTTTCACTATGAAAGACATTGACATCTGTGTAGTGACTAAGACATAATGGAAACTAGAGGACAGCAGTCTGGCTCTGCAGGGCTATACCTCGTCCCACATGTTTTGACCTGCAACAGTGCAGGAAGGGAAAATAGGTAGAGGTGTATCAATCTACATGTAGAAGAGACTCTCGTCAAGGCTGGTAAAGCAGAATGAGGCACTGGAGCTTCTTCATGTCCAAATAACCATCAGAAAGGTCTTGTACCTTATATCACTTAGCGATAAAACTACCGCTATGGCAAAATAATGCCACGACTCTTATCTACAGGAACCGGGATCATTCAGTATGAAACTCAATACCATTTTTTCTAGGTGATCTAAACTAAATATAGACTGGGATTCCTACACCACAACTAGTGAACAAGCACAGAAAGTCCTGGACTTTGTCGATACATATGCACTGGCACAATTAATCAGCATACTCACTAGGTGGAATAATATCTTGGATCTTGTCCTTACTAATTTGGGAGCATCTTGCAATATTCGTTGTGTATCATTGCCACTTGTTAGGTCAGACCAAAAAGCAGTCTTCTTCGAAGTAGAAATGAAGCCAGACAGCCCTTCCACCCAAAGTTCCTTTAGAAATTTCTTCAAGACAAACTACCTAGTCCTAAGTGATATATTGGCAAGCTTCAAATCCCCCACCAAACCCAGGCAACTGCACAGAATACACAGAAATGTACACAACCCACACTATGTTAATATGTAGACTGCTGCATAGATGTAGCTTTACCCCATAGGAACATGTGCAGGACAAACCTAGACAGCGAGACCATAATATCAACAAATTTTATAATAAAAGGAAAAGAATTTTGACCAAAAGTACAAAGAGTAATTCCAAGGATGTTAGAGGCCTTGTTGCTAAAATAAACAAACAGATCAGGAGCTTGATAAAATCTACCAAAGCCAAGTTTGAGGCTATAGTATCTATCCAAGCCAAAGACAACCACGAGGCATTTTTATGTTTTGCTTGTTCATAGGTTCATAGGTAGGTACTAGGCTATTGGCCCTAGGGCCTATATAAGCCTAGCCAAAAAATGTACCCTGGCTTTCGCCAGGGTCAAAAGCACAGAGCAACAATGTGCTGAGCTGATTGTGAACATTACCTACACTGATTCTAAAGCTATAAACATACTGGCCAATAAATTTATGTCTAACTTTACCCATCAGCCCCCCAAGATATACTTGAAACTGACTCACCTTGAACTAGCAGACATGGCCAAGTCATAAACGTGCTGTCATAAGCTAAAAATACTGCATCAGTAGGTCCTAACAATATCTTCGGATGTATCTTAAATAGCAAAAAGCATGATTTAATCACACCTCTAACAATACTGTTCAAGTTCAGCATCTCACAGGTTTTGCATCAAGCAAATGGAGAACAGCTACAGTCATTCACCCGCAGAAGGAAAGACCTTCTACAAATACAGGTAATTACAGACTAAATACAAACAATCAGGGAATATTACAACAGAATTAGGGGCAAATCCAGAAATAATGAGGGACACTTTTAAAATATTAAGACTATTAATTTAAGACATTAACAGAATAAGATAATGCAAATTAATATACATTTTCTGAAGGAAAAGAAGTGTATAACTCTATTGTCATTATGTATTAAGTGTAATTCACCACCTTTTCTCTGAAGGTTATCAATTTTAGTAGGGATTACGAGGGGACAGAACTAAAATTTGAGTCAAATCAGGGATGTGCACAGTTGGGTGGTCCTGCTCATATACAAAGATCCATGACTTATCATGGAATTAATCAATCTGGACATACGGAACCTCCAAACCCAAGACCTGTCTTTTAGTTTGGATTTATCAAGGCCATGTCATGCTTACTCACCTGGTGGATTTTTATAAAAATTTCACCAAAGCAATGGATTAAGGCAAAATGTACACACCACATAGCTTGACCTGACTAAAGCCTTTGACAGAATTCTCCATTCAGGTATAGTGGAAAAGCTAAATAAATTGTGAATAAACTCCCAGGTTACCTGCTGAATTGCCAGCTACCTCACAGATAGGATGCAGATAATTAAAATAGGGGAAGTTACCTCCACAAAGAGACCAGTCACTAGTGGAGTCCCCCACGGTTCTGTGCTGAGGCGTCTCCTGTTTGGCATTTACTTTCTGAAGTAAAAGACAATAACAAAGCATATGGCTTACTAAATTTGCAAATGACTGTAAGCTATGAGCAGTCACTTAATCTCCAAATGACTTAGACATCCTGCAGGAAGGCTTGTGTCCAATAAATAGTTGGTGTCAAAATCATGGTCTGAAACTAAGTGGCAAAAATGCATTACTGTCTTTTGGAAAGTCATCTACCCCAGTAACTACAACATTGACAACACTCTCCTAAACACTGACTCAGTTGTTTGGGATTTGGGAACTTATATGGACAGTGACCTAACTTTTGAACAATATGTGCCTATTTTTGTGACAAAGTCCTTCTATATTGCATAGCTTATAAACAAAGGGATTGTGTCTAGATCTAGGGATGCCACTGTCTCCTTTTACTCAGTTGTCATAAGGCCAGTCATTGAATATAATGCCCCCTTTGGCATGTGTTGGTTCAGAAACATGCAACAACTGGAACATCCACAGAGATACCTTGCCTAAATGACATGTCCTACATGGACTGGCTCACAGTCCTGCCACTATAATTGGTATCCTATAGACTGCTAAGAGGTGACCTGTGTCTGGCATACAAGGCATCCTCTGACCCATTACTGATGGATTTACTGCACATCACCAAGTCAAATAGCATCAGAAATACATGGTCTAGTGAGCTAAAACTCTTCTGCAACATCAACAGAATAGTTTGAAGGCATATTTTGCAATGATACTGCTTCTGTGGAGGAAACTCCCCATGTCCCCATGCACATAAAACAAAGCTCATCCCTGTCCATTTTCAAGCATGGTTTAGATCTATGGATGGGAAACAGAAAATTTACCCCAGGACTGCCCCCTGTGCTACTAATGGACAAAGACAGCTCCTAAATGCTTTATCCCATGCAATGGTCCCCTCAAATAATTTACGGTATGATTCTAGTAATTCTTATTAGAGGTAAAATATAATTATTGATCTTATATATATATATATATATATATATATATATATATATAAAATTACTGACCATGACAGGTTATTTCAAGCACAAAAAGGAAAACTGGCTAAGTTTAAAATGGACCAAAAAACACCAAAACTAGAAGCAAAATCAAACCAAGAATAAAAACCACTTGGCACGACAGGACCCGGAAGCACGTAAACAAAGGCTTTCAAAATAAGCAGGTGAAGAAATCAAACAGCTGCTAGGTCTCCAAAAAGATCCTTTAATATAACTAGGCAAAGTAAAATCCACAATATCTTCCAAGCTTTCACTCACCACTTGAAGCTTTTTCAAGGCAAAAACATTGCTGGAAGTTCATTCACATTAAATACTTCCACAATCATCACATGACTTCCTGTGAACCTTTCCCAACAGGAAAATCACCATATAAGGAAATTCTAAAATGCATTCTTATTATCATTAAAAATAATTCATTTTCTAAAAAAATCTTGGCAACTGGATAACATATTAAACATAAAATTAAATCAAACTGTTAAAATGTGCTAAAAAACAATTCTGCAAAATATTTTTATAATCACAAATAAATGCAGTAACCCCTTTTTTTTACCATCGGGGGTAAAATCAAAACTCCAAATTAAAACCTAGAGTTACTAAATAGCATTGTAAAACATTTATTTTCCAACATGTTTTACAATGTATTTATTTAATTAAATTTAATACCTTTATTTAGTTAATTTCAGTATATCTGCATGGCTCTATTGGTTAAACAGCCACGTTTGGTGTTTTGAATTTTGCTGAGTATGTGTTTTGCTGTTATTGTACATCGCTATTTATGTGTCGATGTACATGTGTTTGCTGTATAGAGCTTTCGGATTTATAATATAGATGCTTCAAAGGCTAATAGGTGTTTACTAGGCTAATGAGCACAAGGGCCTTTTTTAAGTCTAGTCATGCATCCCGAATCTCTGACAAGTTCTGATACCCTTGATAAGTGTAAGCAGGGTTTGGGAGATTAAACATTTACAAGCAGGGGCTTCCATCTACTGACTGGTGTCCCTTCACCTCCAATGTAGGATAAACACAAATATTTTCAGATCTAATAAAGAAAAACTCAATGGACTAACTTGCCAAAATCCCAACTACATGGCAAAATATTCTTGATCGGTTACTAACAATTGTAGCATCATCATGCACAACTCCACTAACAACTCCCAACTACATGGCAAAATATTCTTGATCGGTTACTAACAATTGTAGCATCATCATGCACAACTCCACTAACAACTCTCTTTCTGATTAAGTCAGACCACAAGCTTGTAACCATTCTCTCAAACTGCTTAAACCCCCTGAAACCAATATTTCAGAATTTAAAGACTACAATTGCATAAATCTCATATTCTGTGATAAAGTCTCAAAATTCACTTAGAACATCACCTCAGACATCAAAGAGATAGGCAACGGAGTTGTATACCCACATAAATAAATCTAGAGAAATGATAGCCCCTGCTACACCCACAATCAGTAGAAAATTTTAAGACAAACTACCTTGGTAGTCCACCTAAGTAAATAACATTTACAATAAAATGAAAAAAGTCATTAGCATATACAACAGATATGAAAATAGTAGGGATTTGATTAAGAATAAATAAAAGATTATTAGATCTACTAAGACAGTCAAAGAACTCAAATTGGCACCTGAAGCCAAGTAAGATAACAAACCCTTCTTTAATTATGTGATAAAACTAAGAAACAAGAGTCAACAATGTACACAACCCATACTAAATGGGAAAACCTACTCAGACCTGATCATCATTGCAAATATGCCAGTAAATAAATTTATTTCAAATTTCATTCCTGAGATGACTATCCAAAACCCTACAACAACAGTATCTCTCAACTCTCCTCATCATCAGAACATATGCAGAAAGCTCTGTCCAAAAGAAATAACACTTCCTCCTTCGGACCAGATAACATATTGAGTTGTTTGTTAAATACTCCTAAACCACATCTCTCCATAAGTTATCTAATTTGGGCCTCGAAATAGGCTCAATCCCAGAAGTATGGTGTATATCACTGATGATTCCACTCCATAAAGGTGACTCTACTACTGACCCCAGAAATTAGAGATCTGCCTGGTGATTCTCATTTATAAGGCCATGGAACACATTATAACAGACATGATTAACATAGACATTAAAAATCTTATCCAGCTAGATCCACAGTAGTTTGGTTTTGCAAAAATGTTGATCCAGTCTAATGAATGTGGTAAACTTTTTTGAAAAGATAACACAAGCTGTTGACAGTGGTTACACTGTACACATGACCTACCTTGATTTGGTGAAGCCTTTTAATACCATCCCAAGCTAACACAATTAATAAACTAAATTAGTTCAAAATAACTCCCTATGTGGTAAGATAGAGAGCTAATTAAAAAGGACAGAACCCACATGGTGCAGGTGGCAGGGGCAGTGTCTCTGAGCATGAAAGTGATTAGTGATATCATAAAGGGATCAATGCAGGGACTCTTTTTGTTAAATATTTACTTATCTGACCTACAGCCTAAAAATCAAGACCTATGGCTAACCAAGCTTGCAGAATCCTGCAAAAGCTGGAGTTGCTGTCAAATGACATAGAAGCTCACCAGTAGGAACATAACACTTATCATTGCCTGTTGTATTGAAAAAGGCCTTGAATGCTAAAAAAATGCAACACTGTTGCATTTGGCAGACAAACCATCTCCTAAGTGTATAACACTGACACTAACAGAGATCAAAATGAAAAGCTAATTAGAGATCTGGGAACCTGCATTGATAATTTCCTCTGCTTTGATCACCATGTAGCAATGGTTGTCAAGAAATCTTCTTACTGGATGCAGCTGATCCTCAAATGAATATCATCCAGATCTAAAGATGACACTGTCCCCTTGGATGGTATTGTCCCCTTGGATGGTATTATCCCCTTGGATGGTATTGTCTCTTTGTATTCAGCACTCATCAGGCCAATTACAGAATGTAACACTACCTTTGGGGAAGTACCTCACAGATATAACAAACAGTTGGAAAGACCTCAAATGTTCTTATTAAAGAGAACCAGAGGCTTAAAAATCCCTAACCTATCAGAAAAGACTAGAAGCACTGTCTTTTTATTCTGTCTTTTAGGCTCCTCAAGAGACATATTCATTGCCTTCTAAGCAATCAGGGACCCATTTGTCCAGGATTTATTCTACCTTTATAAATCAAACAGTCCCTCAGGTATCAGAGGAAGGGATTTAAATCTGCTTTAACAAGGTAGAAAGACAAATTCTTTATTCAGCAACTCTGGAATAGACTCTCCCTGCAAATAAAGCAATGTGATACACTATCCTGCTTTAAGCAGGACCTGGAAAATTGGATGGGTATTCGTAAAATCACCACAGGCTTGACTGACCTAGGCTCCTTGAGAAGGGAAGTATAGACTGCAGTGGGAACTGGTAAGGAGTAATGGTCTCAACACTCCTTGCCCTGAATTTCCAATATTTCCTATGATTCATATGACTGTGACCTCATCCAAAGTACTGCATACAATTCTTATAGGTTCATAGGTTCATAGGTTCATACTAGGCTATCTGCCCTGGGGCAATTATAAGCCTAGCCCGATTCTGTATGGCTTACGCCACCCCTTGATTTGAGTATACTGTGCCCTTTTTAAGGTTTAGTTTACTGTGCCTCTATCTAATAGTGACACGGGAGTAATCCCTGGGACAAACCTACGATCCCCCATCCACTTATCGAGATTCTTCTTGAAGAGATTCAGTGAGGTGCTCTGCCTCACATGAACTGGAATTCTATTCCAGAGCGAAGGGAGCCTCTGGGTTATGAACCTGTCCCACCAGCAAGTTCTATTTATTTCTGTGCTGAGGTTCAAGTCCCTTGAGCGTGTGGCTCTAAGGGATTTAGATTTACTGAGGTGGAGCATGTCCATTAATTCTGGATTTGACATAGCTTTGTATGTCAGGCATAGATCGCCTCGAAGTAGGCGGTATGCAACTGAGTAGAGCTGGAGTTTTTTTAACCGAGCAGCATATGGCATCTGTTTGAGACCCTTGATCCTCTTGGTGAGATACTTTTGGTGTCTTTCTAATTGCTGCAGGTGTCGGGTAAGGTACATCCCAAAAGGGGCATTGTATTCTATGATGGGCCTGATGAGGGATGAATAAAGGCACGATTACCTCTCTTGATCTAGATGTGAAACCCTTCGTGATGAGGTGGGCTATGTAGAAGGTCTTTCTAACCACTTTGGCAATGTGGTTTTCAAAGGAGAGATTGCTATCAACTTGGGTCCCCAGGTCCCTAATAACTTTCTCTGTACTTAATGGGTTTCCGCCTATGTGGTAATTTGTGGGCACATTGTTTTTGCCAAAGGGTATGACTATACATTTTTGGCATTTAGCTTTAAACCATGGTGCTGGCACCAGTTATCTGTCTCTGTGAGACCTTTTTGAAGGATGTTTGCATCAGCTGGAGAGTTGATTATGGCGCCCAGTTTGCAGTCGTCTGCGAACTTGGTGAGCCATAGTCCTCCCACGTTTGCCTGTACCTCGGAAAAGTATATACTGAACAAGAGTGGTCCCAGGACAGAACCCTGTGGGACGCCACTTGTGACCGGTTTCGAGTCTGACATGGCTCCAGCAACTCTCACTCTGTGGGTTCTGTCTTTGAGCCAGTTTGCGACCCATCTTGTGACATAAGGGTTTATATTTAAGCTGGATAGCTTATCTATGATGCCCAAGTGGGGTATTGTGTCAAATGCCTTTGCAAGGTCCAGATAGGCTGTGTGGACTACTTTCCCTTCATCTATGGCTTTGGTGACTGTTTCAAAGAAGTCAACCAGGTTCAAAAGGCAGGATCTGCCCTTGACAAAGCCGAACTGGGTAGGATCTAGTGTCTGTAGGTCCCCAATGTCTTTGTTTATGAGCTCCATGATGATGATCCTCTCCATAGCCTTGCAGACTAAGCTAGTCAGGCTTATGGGGTGATAGTTTCCAGGGTCCGTAGAGGCTCCACCTTTGTGGAGTGGGACCACTGTTGCTGTACACCATTCTGTGGGCACATATCCTGTAGTGAGGCTGAGATTGTATAGCTGTTTTATTTGAGGGATTAGTTCCTCTTGTAGTTCATGTAGGACACAACCTGGGACGCCATCTGGTCCCATGGAAGCAGTGTTTTTTGCTTTGGAGAGGGCAGCCTTCACCTGAGCATCTGAGATGTTTGGGAGGCAGCCCTCTGCTGGGATAGATACTTGCTCTTTTGGGGGAGGGGTAGAAGTTTGCACTGAACCTGTCTGCCAGGATATTGGCGATGTCTGTGGGTTCAGTGTATTTTTTGTCATTTAGAATCAACTCAGAACAAGTCTGGGAGTTGCATCCCAGGTTTCTAACATAACTGAAAAAAGCCTTATGATTGTCTTTGGTGTCCTGTGCAATTTTTCTCTCGAAGCTGGCCTTGGAGGATTTTATGAGGGATCGTAATTTTTTGCTAGTACTGATCAGAGATGCCTTCCCTATTAGGGATTTTGCTCTATCATGTAGTAGCTTCCTCCTTCTGTTGTACAGTTTATTTATAGCAGGGGTCCACCAAACTGGACGCCTGCCTTTGGATGATTGGGTCTTGGGTTTGTTTGGGATAGCATGATCCATGCATGCATGGAGATGTCCGTAGAATGCATTTATATAGGATTCTGCAGTTTGGGCTGTAGTTTCCACTGGCCCTGGGGCCTTGAAGGATTCCACTTCGGTTTTGAGAAGTGAGAAGTTCGCTTTTGAGAAGTTTTTCACTGTGGTTTTCTGGGCTGGGGGTGGGGTCGGGATGTGGACATCCAGTGAAATTAATTTATGGTCTGATCTTGCCAATGAGGATATACTTCTGGTGTGGAGCATAGAGTCCCCATGTTGGTAATGATCAGGTCTAGTATGTTGTCCCCTCTTGTGGGAGTGGTGACTAGTTGTTCCATAGCATTTGAGTTTATAATTTCCAGGAATCTTTGGGCTAAGGTGCTGGGGCTTGACTAGTGCTTCCAGTCAATGTTTCGGTAGTTGAAGTCGCCCAATATAATGGTGTTCGGAGAGATCTTCATGTTCTCCAATGTTTTCAGGAAAGCCGAATGGGATTCCTGACTTTGAGAGGGTGGTCTGTAGGATGCTATAAACTGAAAAGCAGTCTTGCCCACTGTTAGTTGCACATGGATGGTCTCCGATACTTTGTGCAATGCCACTAAAATGGAGGTGTGGATATCCTTGATAAATATGGAAACTCCCCCTCCTTTTGTGGTTCGGTCCGGGTTTGGGGGAAAAAAGCATGATATGAGGTATAGCCTGGTAGTGCTGGGGTGCTCTCTGGAGCCTTGAACCAGGTTTCTGTCACTGCACAGATATCGATGTTCTCCATACTGAGGAGAGCTTCGAGTGCGTGCATCTTGAGGTTAAGACTTCTGGCGTTTAGCAGCATTACCCTTAGTTTCTTGTTCCTTGTGCTGTCTATGGGGGTAGGTTTGACTTTTGAGCCTTGCCTAAAAAAGGCACTATGGGGGTAGCAAGAGCCTTTGCCAATATCTGAAAGCCCAGTGGTGACAGGTGCAAGCCATCCCTAGCGAAGCAACATGGCTTGTCGAGCATGTCATCCCATGTCCTCATATGGACAGGTACATTCTTTGGAGCATTCTTACTGATATTCTGCTATTTAAAATGTTTTTAGTGTCTTGCTGCTATTTTTCTGCTGTTTTAAACATTCTCTAGTGTTTCCTGCTGTAACTAGGGTAGCTAGTTGCTGTACAATAGTCCATACACAGGCTTGCTGCTTCTGAAACTGTTTGTAGTGGTTTGTTTGTTCTGAGCCTGTTTTCCAGGCCATCTCGGGGGGGCCTATCTGCACTTTTGTGAGTGAATTGTGCTGTTTGGGACCTGTCTGGTAAAGGAAGGTCAGTCTAGGGCTTAGAATAAGCATCATCATTGGTTCTTTTGAATCTTTTTAATTTTTTTTCAAGTTTTTAGCTTCTGATTTTTAGGCCCTGCATTTGGGCAGGTTTCTGCGTGTTTGTACTGAGATGAACTGAGGTGGGCTACCAGCCACAACTCTGAGCTCAGATACCAGATGACTATAGTCTTCTGATCTTCCAAAAAACATAAGTTGCCTATTTTTTTTTTGGCTTATTTATACTATTTACTGCATTTTTTTTATTGACTGCCACCCAGTTTTATACTGTATTTATTTCTGTGTACTAAACTAAACTGTTGTACTGCCATTGTCTGCTTTACTGTCCCTGTTAAATTAAATTTTATTGCTGTTTTCACTGTTTACAAAGCCTTTTTGTTAGTTTCAATGTTTGTTTAATATTACTGGTATTTTTCACAGTTTTTAAGCTATCTGTTCTGCTTGTTATGGTTTTTTCTCCAACCAGCATTTAAATAATTTATCTGTTAACTGTTTAAACATTCTTTAGAGCCTCCTTGCTGTTTTTCTGCTTTTTTAAACATTTTCTAGTGTCTTACTGCTAGTGTTTCTGCTGTTTTAAACATTTTCTAGTGTTTCCCACTGAAGCTAGTGTAGCTAGTAGCTGTAGCATAGCCCAGATAGAGGCTTGCTGCTTCTGAGACTGTTTACAGTAGTTTGTTTGTTCTGAGCACATTTTCCAGGTAATCTTGGATTGGAGGGGGGCTTATCTGCACTTTTGTGAGAGAATTGTGCTGATTGAGATCTGACTGATAATGGGAGGCCAGTCTAGGGTTTGGAATAATCATCCTTATTGGTCCTTTTGAATCCTTTTAATTTTTCTTTCAAGTTTTTAGCCTCCGGTATTTAGGCTCTGCATTTGAACAGGTTTTGGCAAGGTCTCGAAAACAACATTACCGACATGAAATTAACCAATCAGAACAAAATAAGGGTCATGTTGCTAAATGCTAGGAGCTTAAACCAAAAACTACACTCCCTTGAAGCACTTCTATCACTAGAAGATGTAGATGTCTGTGCAGTCACAGAAAACTGGTTCAAGGCCTCAGAGAGTACCACAGCCTTGCAAGGCTACAATGCCTTCCACACCTTTAGACTGCAAAATGAACATGTGAAAACCAAAGAAGGTGGGATTTCAATCTGTTTTAGAAATGAATTCATTTCCCATCTAGTTAGACTGGACAACTTTGTGAGGTTACTCCAGGTCCAGGTTACAGTGGTTAAGACCCCATTTCAAGTCATAGCCAGTTATTTATCCCCTTCTATGGGTTATGACGCTCATGAAGCCTACTTGACCAAACTGGAAACAATCTAACTTTTACCAAACACACACGCTATGGGGGATTTCAATTATACCACCATCAACTGGGAATCCTACGCTAGCCATAACTCACTAGCACAAGAGTTCCTTGACTTTGTTCATTCAAATGTCATGTCACAAATTGTATATACCTTGACAAAGGGAACAAACATCCTAAATCTGTTCACAAACATGTCAAACAGATGTACTGCTGCAACTATTAGACCCTCATTAGTTAAAATCGACCACAGATCAGTCACTTTTGAGCTGGCATTAACACCAGAACTCACAAAGGATGAAATCAGACTAAAAACTTCACCAAGGCAAACTATACCCTCCTAGGTTAAGGTATAGATGCATTTCAAGCCCCACCCAAAACTGGAAGTGGTAGCTTTGCCGAAGGTTACACTAAACCCCTGTACAATCACTTGCATAAGTGTACAAGCTTGGCCGTACCACAAAGAATCAAAGCCAGAGCCCCAAGTAAAAACAAGCTGCCATGGTGGGCATCCGGCATCAACACAAATAAATGCAAAAAGTTTCTGTCCAAGAAAACAAAGGCAAAACCCCAACAATAGAAAAGTACCCTCTTCAGCCTCAACAGGCAAATAAGACAACTTGTCAAATCTTCCAAGGCCTTTTACAGCTACTTATGTAACCTAAAGTGTAGGACTCTTGCATGTGCAGAAGTAGTGGCCAACTGTATTACACACACACTGACCCCACAGACACAGCAAGTTGCTAGTGGATAGGTTTGGTAAACATTTCACTCCCTTATTCCCTCCTAACATACAACAAACCTTCCCACAACCCCCCCACCCCACATATCTGAAGATTAAGCCCTCAAAGCCTTGTCAAAGGGAAACAATACAGCCTCTGTGGGACTAGATGACATCCCAGGCTATCTTCTAAACACGCTATAACATGAATTATCATCACCACTAAGTTTGCTTTTCAATCATAGCCTAACCACAAGCTCTGTTCCTGCAGAATGGAGAACAGCAACAGCTATTGCCCTCCATAAAAGTGTCCTAGCAACAGACTAGGAGAATTACTGACCCATAGGTCTGACCAGCCTCATCTGTAAAGACATGGAATGCATAATTATGGATCTCATAAAAAAAAGATGTAGGTGACATCCAAACCCTGGATCCTACCCAGTTCGGCCTTGAGAAGAGCAGGTCTGACCTGTTAAATCTGGTGGATGTCTTTAAAAATGTGACCAAGGCCATTGATAAGGGCAAATGTGTGCGCACAGCATACCTTGACCTGGCAAAGGCTTTCAACACAATCCCACATTTAGGCATTACTGATAAACTGAGCAAACCAAATGTAAACCCTTCATTGTAAGATGGGTTGCTAACTGGCTCACAAACTAGACACAAGCTATCAAAGAGGGTGACTCTACATCACCTAACAGACCTGTTACCGGCAGGGTGCTATAAGGGTTAATGCTGGGCCCCCTACTGTATGGTATGTACTTTACAGAAGTTCAGGTCAAAATTAAGGGGTTGTGGTTTACCAGGTTTGCAGATGACTGCAAACTAGGTGCAATCACTGAATCCCCAAATTATGTCAGTATGCTTTCAGGAGGGTCTCACACAGACCAACGACTGGTGTATTAGTCCTGGGTTATGGGCCCAGCATGCTTCCTCTGTGCCACTCTGCTGTTCTGAGTCAGTGGTCTCAAAATGAATGCAAAGAAATGCATCATCATTCCCTTTGGCACAAACAATGTCCCCTCACACTATCAAATCAGCAACAATACCCTAAGTATCCATAAAGTGGTAAAGGTCCTGGGATCACAAGTTGGCTGCAACCTTAAACTTTGACCACCATATGTCAACTGTAGTAAGGAAAGCTTTCTACATAGCACACTTGAATAGTAAAGGCATTACCTCAAGGGCAAAAGAAGTTATAACCCCCCTATAACTGGCACTTATCTGACTATCAATTGAGTATAACGCCCCATATGGCATGTACCATACTAAGCACCTGCAGCATCTAGAGAGACTTTTGACATTTCTAACAAAGAAGATCAAGGGGCTCCAGCTTGTGCCTTACACAGAGCAACTAAAATCCCTGTCACTGTACCCTGTATCATATAGACTTCTTCGGGGAAATTTATGCCTGGTCTACACAGCAATCCAAGACCCAAACCTAATGAACTTGCTGCATATCCATAAATCAAACAGGACTAGGATTACCCATTTCAGGTACCTAAATATGGCCAGTAACTTAAATAGGACATGCTGGAGGGACAGATTTATCTCATAGTGACTGCTGTGTCTTAGGAGCAGGCTACCAATTCATGTGAAACAGAGCACCTCCATGACACTGTTCTACAGGAATCTGGACGAGTGGATGGGGCACTGCAAATTGGATAAAGCCCGCAACCCTCCTGGGCAGTCATCACTAAATGCAATTTTGGGTATTGACTAGCATTTCTATGGTATTACATTAGGATGAAATGGCTAGGCTTAAAATGACTTCCCAGTCAACAGCTTAGTAATCTCCTATGATCCTATGATAAGTAACAGTATACCAACATTTCAGAGCAAGAGAAGAACATTGTGGATATTCTCTACTTGAAACCATAAGAGAGATTGTGAGATATGATAGAAACACAAAAATACCTCAAATAAATTCACAGAATCCACAAGCTTACCATCTTTTGTGACAGGGACAGATAACAATTAGAGGTCACAATCTGAGGAAACAAGGAGGGCTAGGCAGGAGTACATATTACAAAGTATTTTTTATTCAAAAGCATACACTTAATTAAAATAACATTCCTAATGATACTACGGAATTAAAACTTTAAAGAAATTCAGTGAGGCAGAATAAAAGCTCAAGACAATTTTTACAGAAAGTGAGAAAAACAAAATGTAAGCTAATATTTAAACATGATTTATAGCTCATCTTGAAGATATTTGTAGACACTTAGCCTCCTAGTTCTTGTTTTTAGGTAAGAAGGCATGCAGAAAACATTCACCTCCTATTATGAGTATACTGTATTTCAATACATTCATCAGGTTTACCCTTAAACTGTAATAAATAAAGTTCCAATTTTTAAGTTAATGTTTCACAATCTGGCAACAGCCTGAATAATAAAGGTACCCTTTTGATATAGAAGATAATGCAGTAAGACATTTAGCATTACCATACTTATGGGATTTGTGATTGATATGTATGTCTAGTCCTAACAAAACACTAAAGATTTTGCCATGAAATGCCCTATGTCCTCCATATCTAGAATATTTAAAGCATTCCTCAGTATAGTTCTACATGTAGAGGAGAAGGTATGGTTTCATAGCACACGAATGGAAAGAAATAACACTATATGCACCTTCTACAGCTTTACTCACCTTCTTGAGGTAGCAGGTAGCATACGTTGAACTCAAGTAGCTATACAATTCTCATCTGATTCATAGTCACAAAGGTTTATAAAGAAGAAGGGCTACTATTAAATGACTTGCCAGGCAGTCTGTGATGCATATGAGGTTTCAGTAATGTGGCTGCACAACACCTAGACAGTTTACATGGCACAGACATTGCATACATCTCAGCTGTATTACCACTTCTTACATAGTGGCATTCCACAGGGTCATCAATTTGCTATGTGCAGGCATTGTGGCAAACATTAATGTATCTAGTTACATTTATAGTGTGCCCAAATGTATTAAATCCACTTCCACACCTTGATACTCTGTTGGGGTAATGCTGAACACTCACTAGATTCTTCATTTTTATCATTAATTTGGAACCAAAAATGCATGGCTAAACTGCAGCATCATATAGCATACGTACAACCCCATAATATCATAGACCATGTGTTAGATCTATACAGAGCTCAAAACCTACCTCCATCACCTTGATAAGTCTTGAGGGAGGGGTACTCTTTTTAATGTCTCCAAGTCTTTTGGGTTTCTAATACCATGATGGGAATGGACCCCATTCCTAAGTCAAAGTACGATTAAAGTTCATGATATTAGTATTGTTTCAGTCTTTGATGTCAGCCAGTAGTGCTCTTCGCAGCATCCACAATGTGCCCAGTAATGACTCCTTCTGCAGTTCATATGGAGTTACATGTATTGGTAACATATCTAAATACGATTGTAAATTCTTTTTTAAAAGACCCATTGCTCCTACTACTATTGGAACTGTCTGGGTATCTTTCTTCCACATTGCTCTTGTTTCTGCCTGCAGATCCTGGATTTTATGACTTTGTGTTTTTCTGTATGCAAGACACTACAGTCACTGGGTGTGGCAATTTTAATGATCAATGCTACTTTTGTCTTCTTTTCTTGGACCACTATATCCGGTTTTCTAGCATCTATCTTTTGCACTGTTGGTAATGGGTGATCCCATGTGATATAAACTTCATCATTTTCTATGATGCTTTGTGGCTCATGTTCAAGTGCTTTTCAGCCACTTTAATGCCATAATGTTTGCACAATCCCCAGTGCAACAATATTGCCACATTCCTATGCCTTTCAGTGTACAGTCCTTTTGCCCTTAGAGTGTCACAACCAGCAACAAGGTGTGTGACTGTTTCCAATATGTTTTTTCAAATCCTACATTTGTCTGTTTCTCACACCTGTTCTATGGACTTTGTAAACCAGTGTGTACATAGCCCGCTGTCTTGGGATGCCAGTATTAACCTTTCATTTCTTGGTTTGAATTCGCCTCTCAGTAACCATTCCTCAGCTTGTTCCTGATCAACATGAGGCTCTTCCAGAAGTTTTCTATACTTGCAACTATATTTATGTTTTTTCCACATTTCTTGCCTTCTCACCTGGTCTTTCACCTTATATTCTTTCTGTTGTTTTTTAGCACATTCAGTTGCTGCCTGTTTTTTATCTTCTTCTGGTTTGATTTCCATTCCTGCTTGATGTCGATATGCTTCTGCTAAATTTAGCAGAGAAGTCATCTTAGATGTATTCTCTTCATGTTTCAAAACTTTCACTACATTTGGATCTTGCGACGTCAGTAGATAATTGTGGAGTCCCACGATTGCAGATATATACATGTAATCAATTTCAAGGAGGCCCATCCCTCCTTTGGAACAGGGAATATACATAATCTTGGTATACAGTGATTTTTATAAATCATTTGGTGAGCAAGAAGCATCCTTCTTGTTTTAATATCCAAGCTATACAACACTTTTTGGGGCCAGTCAATCACTCCAAAACCGTAAGTTAGGACAGGAAGAGAAAATTGATTGATAGCTTGGATCTTCTTCCTAGATGTGAACGCTGTTCTTAGGATTAATTTAAGTCTTCTAAAGTATTCCTTACTGAGTTTTATTTATGTTTGTTCATGTTTTATTGTTGATCCTTCATCAATTGCTAAATACTTATACACTCCCTCTTGCAAGTTCTTTTATATTACATTCTTGTCCCAAACTGATGTTTTCCTGGTGCTGCAGTTTTCCTGCTTTAAAGGTTGCTTTTGCACATTTATCAAGACCAAATTACATTCTTATATCATCTTAAAATGTTTTGACAACCTGTAGCTGTGCTTTCAGTCCCTCATCTGATGAGGTTTAAATCAACAAAGACATGATGAGAAGTCATTAGACTGTTGTTTTCTAGGAGCCAAATTATAGCCATGTCCTAAGCTGTTAAGTAAACAGCTTAATGGATTAATGGCAAGGCAGAATAGCAACGCTGACAGAGAGTTACCCTGGAATATCCCCCTTGCTGAACACTCACTAGATTCTTCATTTGTAGCCTTCATTTGTAACCCAAAAAGCATGGGTACTCTGGTATGATCCTGCCAATGCTTGCTGGATATTCCTAGCATGCTGCATGCTGCATAACGTGGAGGGAGGTACAGCAAAAATAGGCACACAGACATACTTAGCCATTTCCAAAAGCACATCAACACCAACATCTAACAATAGTGAGAGTGAACAGCATCACATGGTATCTGTGCACCTCCCTCCCTCCCAGACACCCAACCACAGTGAGCAGAACCCCTCCAACCACACATGGGAGCACAGGCAAAGTGATAGTGTTTAACCTAGAACTATGGGTCCGGATAAGCACATAGTGACAGTGATGTATCGCACAGAACAAACATAATGCATGCAGTGCTTATATTAGGCTAAGCTGGTCAGTGCTTAACCAGGCATCACTGGTGCTAGAAGCCAAGTAAAAGCCCTCCCCAAAAGTCACACCTTCACCATAGCCTGTCACTGGATGCCTACTCAGGGTGGAGACAAACACTGCCACTATGTCATCAGACAGTAACCCCTGGATCTCTCTCATCATTGTCAACATCATCACCATCAGCCCCTGTTTGGGTACCTGCATTATCTTGTTGTCATGCCATAGCTTCTACAGATGCTTAGCACTGTGAATGCAGAATAAAAGATACACCGGGAGTACCTGTATTACAACTTTGTGCATGTGGCTTGCACACTAAAGGTATCTATACAAGCCACACCATGCAATCCTAATCTGTCTCTGCTTCCATCCTGTCATGGCAGGATAACTGATGTCCCTATAACAGAAATATAAGCAAAATATGCCATGATCAGTTTACAGTCAATATATGCAGTACTACTGCCCAGAAACATATTGTATGTGCTACTAAGCTGGTGCATCTTCCACCAAGACAAGTGTGGTGGGTCCATCCTAATGTCAATGTCCACTCATCAAGGGAAGATCCCAGTACTGTTGTCCCTCTACAGGGTCACCAAAAACACCTCTGTTTTTTTTATTCTGCTTTTGGACCTCCCCTATGTTCAATATCTGCACTATAGAAATTGCCTTTGCCTTGGGACAAAGAAGCTTGTCAGTAACATGCAGTTGTAATGTCTGACTGTGGCCCCTGTGGCATATATAACTTGGACTACTGTTTGCCACACCTAGTCCCATAAAGGCTGGCCAGGAACTAATTGTCCAAAGAGACACCACCTATCTGTCCAGATGTCCTGGGTGTACAGATTAATTTTCTTTTGTGTTATTGACATTAGGGTTCACACTGACTTATCTTAGTACACTGGAAATGATGCACATATACGTATACGAATACCACAGCTACCACCTTCATAGGCCACTATATTGATTTCACAAGTCATACTATCAGCATAAGCAGCAAGAGGCATGTGCAGGGGATGGTTTACCCTGATATCATGGGCTACATTGGTGACAGTACTCTTACAATATGTGCATGCAGGTACACATTTTCATATATATAGCTGTATGCAATATGAATTCTTGTTCAGACATAAACATTGTGTGGAAAGTAGAAAAAAACAGCTTACCACACATTTTTAGAGTACAATGTACCACCTCAGAGCTACCTATGGGTCCATAAAATGTTGCTACGTAAGTTTAGAAAATATGTATGGGTTATTATATGAAATAAGTATGGGTTATTATATGAAATAACTGTGGGTTAATGTATGAAATAAGTGTGGGTTATTGTATGAAATAACTGTGGGTTAATGTATGAAATAAGTGTGGGTTATTGTATGAAATAACTGTGGGTTAATGTATGAAATAAGTGTGGGTTATTATATGAAATAACTGTGCGTTAATGTATGAAATAAGTGTGGGTTAATGTATGAAATAAGTGTGGGTTATTGTATGAAATAACTGTGGGTTAATGTATGAAATAAGTGTGGGTTATTATATGAAATAACTGTGTGTTAATGTATGAAATAAGTGTGGGTTAATGTATGAAATAAGTGTGGGTTAATGTATGTAATAAGCGTGGGTTACTGAATGCAGTAAGTGTGGGTTAATGTATGTAATAAGTGTGGGTTACTGTATGTAATAAGTGTGGGTTACTGTATGTAATATGTGTGGGTTACTGTATGTAATAAGTGTGGGTTAATGTATGAAATAAGTGTGGGTTATTGTATGGAGTGTCAGTATCAACTACAAGTGGTTCTGGCACTTAATGGAATATACCAAATACATTTAATGTGTGTTTTTGTCAGGGTATTTTTATGTGGTAGGGATTATGTTGCACTGCCTGACAGTGCCTGCACACTACCTGATGTGCCCACGTGTAACCGGATAATTTTTTCAGTGGTTTATTGACATGCACATGAAGCACATCTGACTGCTGCCTTTCAGGAAGCTGATGGAACATATTCATGGGACTGTGA